>NC_062547.1:110908863-111214784 GCF_016906955.1 Phacochoerus africanus | reverse complement strand
TCATGTCGTTTTTCTCTTCCAGATGTCATCAAAGATGCCACATTGCATTTAGCCACCATTCTTCTTAGGGCTCCTCTTGATTGTGGCAGTTTCTTAGACTTTCATTGATTTTGATGTCCTTGATGGTTTTGAGAAGTACTGGTCAGGTATCCTGCAGAATGCCTTTCACCTGGGATTCATCTGATGTTTTTATCATGATTATGCTGAGATTAATGGTTTGGGGGAGAAAGAATGCAGAGGTAACATATCTTTATCATCTTATCATAAGAACACATATTATCAACATGAGTTATCATTGTTTATTTTACCCAGACCAGCTGGCTAAAATAGTGTTGGTCTCATTTCTCTCATGGAAAGGTACTCTGCTTCTCCCTTTCAAACTTTACTTTTGGGAAAATGTCACTATCGACAGCTCACATTTAAGGAGTTGTAGTTTTACTCTACCTCCTTGGGGGCAAAATAACAACATAAATTATTTGAAATTCTTATGCCAGGAATATATGTCTGGTCTCAGTATTTTTATTTGTGTGTGTATTCATGCAATTTTATATCATTATAGACTGCTGGGTATTTACTTTATACCTGGGGCTATAAACCATCACTTCTTTATTTTGTGGTTCAACTTGTCCCCACCTTGTCCCCACCTTGTCCAACATGGGCTTTTTCAGTTGGTTCCTGTCTTTTTGACACGTACTCATTGTGATATTTAGTAGTAATTGTATTTAAAAAGTAAAAATTATGCCTCACCAGGCACTTTGTCTTTTTACCTAATTATAACACAGTGATTAGCATATGCTAGGGACAGTGGCTATTTGAATACCTTAGTTTTTATTCCCGTTTTTTTTTTTTTTTTTTTCTTTTTAGAGCTGAATTTGCAGCATATGGGAGTTCCCAGGCTGGGGGTTGAATGAGAGCTGCAGCTGCCGGCCTACGCCACACCCATAGCATTGCCAGATCCAAGCCACATCTGTTACCTATGCCATAGCTTATAGCAATGGTGGATTCTTGACCCACTGAGCAAGGCCACAGATCAAACCTGCATCCTCGTGGATACTAGTTGGGTTCTTAACCCACTGAGCCCCCATCGGAAATCCTATTCCATTTTACAGGTGAGGAAATGTAACAAAGTAAGGCAGGAAAGGAAAACAGTTTGACCCTAATAATACTTAAGGTGATTGCTTTTGTGTTAGTAACATAGTAAGGTGAAAAGTAGGGGGAGATAGATTTTGACAGGGTGCTCAGGAGGTATCCATCCAGTCTGCTCTGCTCTTCCTGATCAAGGAATTACTTTGTTTCTAATTCTATTTAGACACCCCCATACACTCCACTCTATTCTAATTGTCACAGTTCAGTCCCTTGTTGTTTCTTGCTTGAATTCTGGAAGAGCCCTTAACTGATATTTCTACTTTGAGTCTTTCCTTTCTTAAATTCATTCTCCATCAGAGAATATTCCAAAGGCACGTTTAATTATGAGAGAGAGTTGAGCATTATGAAACAGTACAGACTTTGGAATAAGATTGGTGTGGATTTAAAATTTTCTTTTACCCCCCCTCTTTGCTTTGAGCAAATTTGAGTTTCACCTTCCTTTATGAAAATATTTACTAAGCATATGCTTCTTGCAAATATTACAAAAAGTAGGTATCGTCATTATTACTGAGTGCCTACTGTGGTACAAACACTAAGGTGAGTGTTCGGTATGCACATCACAATGTTCTTATAAGGTGGAGATTACATATAGATATGCAAACTGAGACACAGAACAATCACGTAGTTATTCAAGTTCACATAGATAGCAAATGATAAAGCAAAGTTTCAAACAGTCATTTTACGCTCCAGAATTCATGCTGTTTAAAACCACATGGCCAATTTCAGACTGAGAAAGTTTCAGAGCTAGGATTGGAATCCAAGTTTTCTAATATTTCAAACTCTATAATGTTATTTTTAAACAGCAAAACATGTACAAATCATCAGTACAATGTCCAAAATATACAAAATATTAATAAATGGAAATGGTTCTCATTATTATTACTTTTATAATCATTATTATTTTATCTTATGGTTTAATATATTTTGTAGACTCTAATCACATACTTTGGCATACTTATCAAGAAACTATCATAATCTATTCTTTGATTTTTTTTTATTAACTTAAATCTATGGTTAGGTCTACCTTTCTCTGTCATAGCTCTCTCTGTTCACCTTTCTTTCTGCTAAACACACAAAGATGCACAGAAATACAGAGTTAAGACAATATATATTTTTGTTACAATATTTGACAGTCTATTTTATTGCTCTTATGCTAATTTCTTTGTCTGGACTAACTTATGACCCCTTTTAAGGCTGAATAATGCCTAATGTTCATTTAATATTCTTAGGAAATCTTTCTTCTTTCAAAGAAACTTCCTTAACCTTCACTCTCATACTTTTTGTTCCCATATTCCATTATCATAGCATATATCACTCTATCTTACATTCTTTCATATGTCAGATTGCCCTTTTAAGCAGTAAATTTCTTGAGGTCAAAGATGATGTTTTATATCTATGTTCTTCCATAGTTAGGACACAGTATAGACAGATTAAAAACTACAATTACCAATAACTAGTAAATGAACTTATATAATGACTCATCCTCTAAAATTTTCAGAAAAATGTTTTTATCTGAACTTATACAAATGGATTACTCAATTTTTTGCCCATTTTGTAAAATAGCAGCTAAAAGCGTTTCCCTTATCAGTTTTCCTTGTTAGAAAAATAGATGTCCAAACAGTTTAGGATAAATTTGGAATTATACAAAATTGTAATGATTCCTTTTTTATAATGCTAAACAAACCAATGGGTATGTAAATTCAACTTAAATTTCATTACCTCATGGTTTATGAAAGACTGTGAGTAGGAAAATAAAAGTTTACTTTTGACACAATCTGAAAAATATATTTGACTGAAATATTTGATTTGAGCAGAAAGAATGTGTGTACACACATCATGCTTCATTTCATTGTTACTTTTTCTACTTTTGGCTTGAAATTCAGTAAGTAGTCTAATTTAACAAACAATGTTGGAGTTCACATCATGGCGCAGTGGAAACAAATCTGACTAGGAACTGTGAGGTTGCAGATTCAATCCCTGGCCTCGCACAGTGAGTCAAGGATCTGACATTGCCGTGAACTGTGGCATAGGCTAGTGGCTACAGATCTGGCATTGCTGTGGCTATGGCATAGGCTGGCAGCTACAGCTCCCATTAGACCCCTTGCCTGGGAACTTCCATATGCTGCAAGTGAGACCCTAAAAAACAAAAAGACAAAACAAAAACAAGAACAAAAACAAAAAAAACAATGTTAATATCTACAGAAAGGATGATAGAGTTCAAAGGGTAAATAATTGTTTATGAAGTTTTTCCTAATTACTTATACATTGAATTGGTAAAGAGTCAAACTAACCTGGGAGATATTAGTCTTTGTAATACAATTAAAATCATCATTTTTAAAAATCTTCAGATTTGTCTGAGGAATGCAAAAATATTAGGATAAAATATTACTAGAGAAGCTAACAGGGGATCAGTGTTAATAATTATGCTAATTATGTTTCAACGACTTTAGAAAAAAACACTACCCTTGGTACTGGAATTCAAAATAAGGAATTAATTTGAAAGTATACCATCACTAATACAAATATGTACCATAACTAAATGCCTAGCATGTGTGGTAAAATTCTCTATGGAATAGTGAATAAGAGTTGACATAATTAAACAAACCTCAATATATCACAGAAAGCTAAATCTTCAATAATAAATGGGAGGAAAATGGATTTATTTCTGTAAGTAGAGTGATCATACATGGACTATGAGACCTTTTCTGAAAGAACAGTGCCCCCACATTACTTTACTACATCATTAAGCTTAAAATTCATCTTTCTGTTTAGTTTTCAGATCTGACCCCAGAATGAAATCAAATGGATGAATCACTATTAAAAATCCAGTTTGAAACTCCCCAATAGGACACATTTATGTTGTGAGTCACATGGAAAGTCCGATAGGACACATTTATGTTGTGAGTCACATGGAAAGTCCGATAGGACACATTTCTGTTCTTTTCTTTTTTCTCTTTTCTATTTCGCCAGTAGAGTCAGGATCGTGTATAAAAATATATATAATACTCTGTTGCTGAGTTAAAATAGGGAATCAATTTTATAATTTGAAGGATAACAATGACTTCCAAAATTAGTTTAACTATATGGGGAAAAAGTTTTAATCAAAAATTTATTTAATATTCTTCAATATCTTGAATTGGTAATATAAAGCACATTATTAATATATGTGATATTTACATTTTCTGATGAAATTTCATTTTAATATTTTAATAACTCATTAAAATAACTAATAAAATGATTAAACAAATTATTGCAACTTGTTGCACAATTTCATTTAAAAGAAACTTCTCAAATTAGGCAAATAATTCTATTATGATGGTGCTTGGCCTAACTAAACCTCTTAACTGAGTGATTAATTTTTCCTTAAAAATATGGAACAAGAATTATACAAAAGAAGTACAATTGTTACTCAAAAATATTGTTTAAATCTGGAGAATTTTTACTTTATTTATATAAATTCTATTCCCCATATTAAAAATGTGAAAGTAATTGAAACTGGAATAATTGTTAGTTTAAATTAGGATATACTTCTAGTGTCTTTTCTGATTCTTGTTCACAATGAGTAGTTGGTAATGTACAACATTTATATATATAAAATTATACATATTATGTATAGAATCATAAATTTGATTTGTTCCACCCAGTGATACTCAAACTTGCAGAGTAAAGTGGCTTCATGTCAGAACTAGGTATTATTGAGTTTACTTCTGAAATATTTATATATTTGAGAATTTAAAAAAAATCAAAGTGCATATTACATTATGCAAGTGCAGATTGTGCATAACATTTTCAGAAAAACTATGGCATGTTTTCAGTGATTTTTCAAAAAAAGAAGTTAAATAAGAAGGTATTATGCATGAGACAATATGCTATGTGAACATAGTTTTTTCTAAATAGTTGGCTTAAAACTTTAAATTTATACTTGAAATTACATATGGAAATAAGATATTCAATAAATCTCACTAAGGCATATAGAAGTTTAATTTTGGTTAAAGGTGCTCAAAAGATTGATAGAAAAGAATAACTTGCTTTGAATAGACACACACTCAACATGTTTTCATCTATAAGATTTAATAACATTCAGAGATTCAAAATGACATCTCTTTACTGTCCTAATGATGATGATTCCATGTCTCCCATATATGTCTTCCCTCTATGGAGTTTCCCTCTGATGACAAGACTAAAAATTTCAGATATGATTATACCACTGAAGAAGTCACAACCACCATGGACTGACATAGGGGTAAGTTAAATAAATGTCTGGTCAGCCTGTCAAATTTCCTGCTATCAGGATCACATGAGTTTTCTGCTGGGATTCTGCTTCCCAGGCAAGGGACTGCTAAATGCAGAAGGCATCTCTATAGACCATGTCTATTGCAGGAAGAGTCACACTCACTGAGATCTTATCTACAAACAGAAAGCATTATCTTTGATACATATTCTGTTGACAATTCTAAAGTAGCATAGTTTGAAGGAAGTTTGGCTGCCTTTATTCTCTAGAGAGCCCCAAAACAGAATCCAAGAATATACAATGGAGAAGAAAATAGTCTTTTTAATAAAGTGTTGGGAAAACTAGACAGACACATACAAAAGAATAAAAATGGACCCTTGTCTTATATCATGCACAAAGATCAACTCAAAATGCGTTAAATACCTTAAGGTGTAAAGGCACAGAATTCCTAGAATAAAACATAGATAATAAACTCCTAGACATAAATGTCTGCAATGATTTTTAAAATTTAAGATAAAAGTAAAAACAAGTGGGACTACATCAAAATAAAAAACTACATCAAAAAGTTACTTTATTTTACTAGAGCAGTCTTCAACCATAGTTCTCTTAAAACTTACCAAACCAAATCTCAAAAAAGCTTAAATTTTTCCCCAAGTTAGTAATAAATCAAATATTAAATGACATTTATTAATTCATTTAAAATAGAACTGAAGGAGTTCCTGTTGTGGCGCAATGGTTAACAAATCCGACTAGGAACCATGAGCTTGAGGGTTCGATCCCTGGCCTTGCTCAGTGGGTTAGGGATTTGGCGTTGCCGTGAACTATGGTATAGGTCGCAGATGTGGCTTGGATCTGACAATTGCTGTGATTCTGGCGTAGGCCAGCGGCTACAGCTCCGATTCGACCCCTAGCCTGGGAACCTCCATATACCGCGGGAGCAGCCCCAGAAAAGGTTAAAAAAAAAATAGAAATGGAAACATATTTTGATTTACATAGCCATGAAGGACATAGAAGGGAAATAGTTTGAAAGAAGTTGGTCTGCCTTTATTTTCATTTCTTTGACTTTCATTCTGGTGAGGAGGAGAGATATTGGCCTTATGAAATCCCATGGGGCTTTTTGTTACATTTAAAAGACTTAAATATAGGAAAACACACTATAGGGATGGATTAGAAGGACAATGATTGGAAAAAGAAATTCTCATCATCTGCATAATGTACTCTTTAAGCATTCTGTAATTATCTTTTGCAGAATTATTACTCATAATTAACATGTATGTACAGGGATATAAGATATATGAAGGTGGGAAGGACAACTGTCAGGAATACTGCTCTATTTTCAATGTGTGGCCCAGGGCCAAGTGCATATAGGAGCTCCAATAATACTTTCTTAGAGGTTTGAAAAAATAACCTATATCATTGACTTTTTGTATATCAACCAATAGTTTTCTTTAAATACTTTTACACTTTCTATTATATTTCATTTTGCTTAGAACTCACGAATTAGCCTCATTCTCCAGAAGCCATGTTTTATTTTTCTTTGATTGCAGGAGAAATTCAAGGACTCAGTTATTATACCTACACATCAGATGGCATCTTTCCTTAACAAAGCAAAATATTGAAATGTCTGAGTGTTGAATCTTGTCTTGGAAAGGCTAAGTAGAGGCTTTCATACAATCCAAATTTTTCAGTCTACATAAATCATCATTTATCTATCTGATTAAAAATTTTGAGTGTGTATTTAAAACAGTTGTCTGTTATACACTTTATTGACTAGATTGTAGAGATATAGTGGATATAGTTATTGAACATATGTAGATCTGAAAGGTTATGTCTTTTTAATTTACTATCATAAAACAATGGTTTTAATTGTATGGATTTATCTGTCACTTTTGTTTGTTTCCTTAAATCAGTTATTCAGTTATCTTTCATAGATTCAATAAGAGAAAGATACATGTCTCTCAGTTTCTTTATTTTATCTTATTTTATTTTATTTTATTTTATCTTAATTAATTAATTAATTTATTTATTTTGCTTTTCAGGGCTGCACCTGCACCACAGCATATGGAAGTTCACAGGCTAGGGGTTGAATCAGAGCTATAGCTTCCAGCCACAGCCACAGCCACAGCCACAGCAACGCGGGATACGAGCCACGTCTATGACCTATACTACAACTCACGGCAACACCGGATTCTTAACCCACTGAGCAAGGCCAGGGATTGAACCCGCATCCTCATGGATCCTAGTCAGGTTCGTTAACCGCTGGGCTGCAAAGGAACTCCTGTCTGTCATTTTAAATAAGAGAGCTTTACTTGATATCCAACCAAGGATCCTAACTTTAAGGCACTTAGAATGATTTCATTCTTATTTGACAACTAAGTTTACTTCATAGCTAAAGTCTAATTGCAAAGTCAAAATAAAATGACTTTATATTGGTATTATTGCTTTTCATGTTTCAGGCTATAAGTCATCTTCTTTGCAAGTTATAATGGAATTTATTTTAAGTATATTAATGACAACATAATAGGCCTTGAAGTGGAGTGTGTTGACTAGGATGAAGTCATTGGAAAGTAGAGTTTATCTATTATAGAATCCTGGGTAACACCTTCCTTAATGTTTTTGACAAACACTTGTCTCATTTTTTGTTTTGTTTTTTGGCCACAGTTGTGGCACGTGGAAGTTCCCAAGCCAGGGATCAAAACCTGTACCACAGCAGTGACCCAAGCTGCTGCAATGGCAACACTAGATTGTTAACCCACTGTGCCAAAAGAGAGCTCCTGACACATACTTGTTAATAGCATGTGGACTCAGTAATAATGAAGAAGTGCCACTGATTTGTAATACTTCTTATAGGTGAACTTGTTAAAGCAGTATCAACACTTGTATTAGTCATTATTAATAGTTACTAGGCAACATTATTAATTACTATGCATTTAAAGATGTACCTCTGAATTCACTTAAAGAAAGAAATGTAATTTCATAGGACCCCATTCTGAATCCTCTTCTGAAGCTTCAAAAGAAAACAAACTCAATATAATGGTAGGTGTTGCTTCCATCCTTACTCAAGGGGCAATGCTAAATTTGCCTGATACATTTTGTACACTTAGATAGTTTATTCCTGTCATTATCCTTAGAGCTATTAACTGAATATATGCAAAATACTAAATATTAACATATCCTCATACTGAAGGTTCTCAGTGAAGAGGTTTTAATTATTTGCAGGACAATTAAAACTGGAAAAAATTAAGCAAAAATAATTCAAAGTTAGTAAATTAATGAGCTGTAATTATTTTTAATTGAACTCTGACTTGAGTTATAAACTTAAAAATGGTGGATGGAAAAAAAGTAGTTTTCTTTCATCAGAAATCTAAAATGTTTCTGTTTTAAAGGAAAGCAGAACAACAACAACCAAACAACCACCAAATTTTTAATTGGTTTGGGATGTGTGTATGGCAGTTGATGTTAAGGCTCCACCTGGATGCTTTCAGATCTCTTTACCATTTTCACACTGTGTTTTCACTTCTAACAGCTAACACCTGCAAGAAGAGCCAAGAAATACCTGGCATTTCACCCCGGGAAGAACCCTAGCAAATGACTCCTGGCGCACAAGTAGAAAATACTCGAACTACCTCGCCCCAGGTCCAGACTGCTCTGAGGTATGACTTTCTTCAGAATCTTCCGTGGAGTTGAAACTAAATTGCCCTTCATAGAACTTTGTTTGATATAAAATATTTGCTTGGCTTCCTTCTCTTCCTAATCTTTCTTCCCTACTCCCTTTTTTGGTCTAGAGCAGTTCTTAATAAATCATTTTCACATGGTTTCTTATCTTAGGGTCTCTTTCTGGGGAGTGCCTGTTAAGACAGAAGGATAGTCATTAATTCTGCTTATTAATTTTTCTACTCTCTGCCTTCTGAGCAAGCATAGCATACGGTTGTACTTCCTGGCCTCCGAGTTATTTGCTCTAGTAAAGGTGACATATGATACTTCTGGGCCGATCTTCACATTCTCAGGATGAAACCTTTAGAACTCAGTTGTGGTGACCAAGAATGTTCCAGTTAGAGGGTGTTTTATCAGCCTGGAACCTAGAGTCAGTATGGGAAAGTCAGCCCAGCCCTGATTCAGTAATCAGAGTGAGAAATAAACTTCAATTTTGTTAATCCACTGAGACTTAGGGGATGTTTGATATAGAGCAATCTATCCAGGATATCCTGAGAGATATACAGAGGGTGAAAAAAGAGAAGAGCTCAGGATGATGGCAATTTCTGACTTGAGCTGTTGGATGGATGGTGTTAATATTCTTTGGGCTGGGAAAAGCAAGGAGAAGAGCTGGCTTTATGTAATTTTTTTATTATTCAGGTATAATTGAGGAATTACATTGGTTTCAGGTGTAGATGTAGTGATTTGATATTTGTATGTATTGCAAGATGATCACCACAATGTTAACATCTGTCATCATACATAGTTAAAATGTTTTTTTTCTTGGGATGATAACTTTTAATATCTACTCTTTTAGCATTTTTCAAATATGCAGTATATTGTTGTTAACTCTAGTCACCATGCTGTACATTATATACCCATGGCATTTTTTTCTTTTTAGTTAAATTTTACTGGATATTATAGCCACAAAATTTGCTGTAATGCTCTCTAAATTGTCTTATTATAACTTATAATTTTTAACAGAGATGTATGCTTTCTTCATGCTATTTTTAATTGGGGGTTAGTATGACTCAAGTTGTTTTTAATTTCCAAAATCTAATGATTGACTTTTAAAACAATAGGAAGTCACTTAAATGTCTCAAACCTTTGTTGTTGTTTCCACACTTATATTCATAGTTAAATTTACAAAAAATATTATTCTTTCCTGCTGAAAACAGCATTCTGTATGTTTGCCATTGTGTATTCTTCTTATATTCTTGATCTAATATGTCAAAGCTCTGAGTGTGACATAATTAATATCATAGTAATGCACCAATGATGTTTGCACAGATCTTGCCAAATGAGATCTGGTTTCACTCCACAGCTCTTGTGGCTTCATGAAGTTTTTGGTATGTTTGTGTATGTGAAAGAACAAGAGTGGCAGAGAGACAGTGAGTGAAAATTCATTCAGATATTTGTATGCAAGATTTTAATAAATAATAAGAAAGAATATGTAAGTCCAAGAAACAATATGATGGTCTGTTCAATACATGACAGAGAAAGTCGGAGTTCCATAAGTTAAATGAATGCCAAACCACCTGATTATACACTGGAAGTAACCTGGTACCCAAGAGAAAAAGGGAATCCACACAAAATAGTTTCTTAGAGTATCATGTTTCCTTATAAGTCATTTGTGGATATTCAGAACATGTCTATGCCTAAAAGGCTCTGTTGCTTACTTCATTTTCTTTGCTTACCAGAAGCATAGCAAGGCTTGTATTCAGAGGAATGCAATGCAGGTCCTGTCTGGTATTCAAGCCAAGCACAGTGGCTCTATCAGGCAAAGGAGGAAATGAAGTTCCAACATTTATTACTTATTACTGATTCTCTGAAGAATTTTTGAAACACATTCAACAAATGTATACAGGATGATTCAAAATAATACTTGTTTTCTAGGCTTCGGTCCTCCAAACGCCAGCATGTCATCAGAAGACTTTAATCTTAGTTTTCACAGAATTCCTGCAAAAGGAGCTTATTTCCAGCTTTGCTATTATTGAAGGTAATTCCATTTCCATTAAGTCCTCAGTGTATATGTTTGTCAATTTGCGATACCAGTGCAAGTTTAATTAAACAATCTTAAATACATGTACTTAAAAGTCAAATGAAGAAATTAAGATCCAGTTGTTCACCTACAACTGCTTAATTTATGCTGGCTATTTAATTGAAATTTAGTAATCAGGAAAGGAAAATCATATTCACCTGGGATTATGTTAGAAACTGTAAAGCATGATCAATTACAAGATTCACAGTGTGTCTGTTTACTTCAGTTAAAGTAACATTTTGCCCTCTTCAAATATGTGTATCAAATGTATGTGCTATTTTAAGGTAAATTAAAATAGCTAATATTCTCAATTACATTTGAAAACAAATGTAAATTTAAGTTACCAAAGGCTAACCTTATTTTTATTTTTATTTATTTTTTGTCTTTTTGCCATTTCTTGGGCCTCTCCCACGGCATATGGAGGTTCCCAGGCTAGGGGTTGAATTGGAGCTGTAGCCGCCGGCCTACACCAGAGCCATAGCAACGCGGAATCCGAGCCGCGTCTGCGATCTACACCACAGCTCACGGCAACTCCAGATCCTTAACCCACTGAGCAAGGCCAAGGATTGAAACCGCAACCTGATGATTCCTAGTCGGATTCTTTAACCACCGAGCTACGATAGGAACTCCCCAAAGGCTAACCTTTTTAATGCCACAGATATTTCAGTTTACTTATATTTGGTTTTCATGTATGTAGAAATATTTTAAAATCACGTTAATTTTAATATGAAATTAAAGACATAACTACAATTATGCTTTAAGCATAAAGTCTTTTACTTACAACTATATGAACATTCTTTCTACATAAGCCTTATGTTTGGTAATCACTCTGTATAATGTAGTTGATTCTTGTTTTTCCTGTCCGTCATACCTGCATGCATTTGTGCTCAATGGAAGGCATAAACTTATTTTAACTGAAAAGGAGATTAATCTCCTGTGATTAGATTTGATTAATTCTCCTGGGAAGGAGATTCTTAATAGCATTTAATATTGAGACACTGGAGCCTGACTGACTTGAGTTATTATAGTAACCCTATATTTACTGTGTGACTTTGAAAAAGTTGCTTAACTCCTCTGTCTCAATTCTTCTACTATCACAACGACATAGAAGCCAGAATGTATTATTCTTCATTTTTATTTGAGATGATTTTCTGAGATAATGCAGGAGAAAAAAGGTAGTAAATACTTGGTTAAAAAATCTGGATGGGCCTTTATTTAATACATGAAGCAGAGCAGGGAAATGAAAATCTCTAAGTGGAACCAAGATGTCATTTTTTGTATAGATCATTGAGTAAGAATTTTAACTTCCTTAAACATCAATTTGCTCCATTGTAAATTGGGGATGATTATATTGTTTTTATTCTTCATAGATAAGTTCTATCAATGAAATAATGCATTTTGGAATTCCTTATAAAGAAATATATGTCCTACCAATTTTATTAATGACAATCACTGAGACCTGGATATGTAATACATCTTTGATAAACAATCCTTTTCAGGCCTTACAAGTTTTACCATAGTAAACTTAGACCCAACATAGACTGTTGAGATTCCATCAAACAAATGTATACTGTTTGATGAATTTACAAACTACCTGTCTTACCTGCTAACATTATTATAGTCAAGCTCTAATTCATGCTATATTTATTATAAATAAATTTTATCCTTTCACAACCTTGACAATATAACTAGTTTTATAATCATTGCTATCTCAAATTTCAAATAATCGATATTCTAAACTTTCAAATCATTTGCTCAGAAGAAATATAATTATTCTGAGAATAAAAGCTAGCACAGGTTGATTTATATATATATCACAAGTAATATATTTTCATTATATGCCTACTAATTGTACTATGTGGTTTTGTAAGGCACAAAAAAAACAGAGAATATTAGGGCTTTCTGCTTTTGAGATTAACTGGCTAATTTGTTGAATCTAACAACCAAATTTCTTTTCTGGGAGGAGCAAGGAAACTAAAGCAGGAAATACTTTGATACTTTGTGATGTTTCTCTTTTTCTTTTTTTTTGGTACTAAAACTCCTTTTGTTTTACTATTTTTTAAAATGTTATTAAAGTATTGTTGATTTAAAGTGTTGTGTTAATTTCTGCTGTACAGCAAAGTAACTGAGTTTTACGTATATTTTTGATATTCTTTTTCATCATGGGTTATCACAGGATTTTGAATATAGTTCCCTGTGCTATACGATAGGACCTTGTCGTTTATCCATCCTGTATATAAGTTTGCCTCTGCTAATCCCAAACGCCCTATCCTTCCCTCTCCCACTGCAACCCTTGGCAACTACAAGTCTGTTATCTATATCTGCGAATCTTTTTTTGTTTCAATGATATGTTGATTTTGTTATATTTTAGATTACATGTATGAGTGATATCACATGGTGTTTGTCTTTCCCTTTCTGACTTTCTTAGTATGATAGTTTCTAGGTCCATCCATGTTGCTGCAGATGGCATTATTTCATTTTATAATCACTGAATAATATTCCTTTGTATATTTATACAATATATTCTTTACCCATTCATTTTTTGATGGACATTTAGGTTGTCAGTGGACAATTACATGTTTTCTAATTGATGCTTTCTGTGAATTTTTTTAAACATCTTTTCCTCTTCATTTTTTAAAGAGGTAGACTTGTTTTTGAAAAAGTGGTTTTAGCATTTGTCTTGAAATTTTAATTTGCTTGATCAACTTTTTAACATTTTGACTGATTAGAATTAGTATATTAAATGTCCTTAGTGAAATTAAATTTGTGGTGCACTTTTTCATGGGTGGAATGCATTTGCTCTAGTACCTATATTAGTAAGAGGAATGTGGAAATTTTAAGGTAAAGTGATGAATTGTATGCTGGTATCTACTTTCACTTCTTGGAAAAAATAATTCAAAGGGACTATTTTAAGGGCATGAAACTCCCAGGATGGAGAGAACTAGAAGGCAGGCAAGAACAACAAATTTGGAAGCTAAAAAGCAGATGGAATATTGATATAGAAATTAATAGGCCTTTATTGTCGGACCTGAGAAATCCAAATTCTCAGGCTCTAGTGGTACAAACAAAATCATTCTGACTTTTTGTTACAGAATTTCTCATTGGGAATTGGAGGATCAGTTACTTCTGGGAATTGAGAAGAAAAAGTTGGCCGCAATGAGGAAGAGCAGGTGTAGGTAGTTTAAGAGGGAGTTTGATGGCTAGATCTATTTAACACTCCACAGCCTGGAAACAGGCTCTTATAGAAGGAGATGAGAAGTTTATTTTCTGGAGAGGTTAAAAGAGTGGGACTGGCCTGAGAAAGAACATGTATATTTGGAGAAAATATCATCAATAAGAAAACTTTACTGGGAGTGGTGATTAAGTAATGGAATGCATTGCCTACACTGAAAACTAGAATCTCTTTCAATATTTGATTCTCAGTATTAGGACAAATCTTTTCAGATTGGAAATCGTAACTTTTTTTTTTTTTTGCCTTTTCTAGGGCTGTTCCCGCAGCATGTGGAGGTTCCCAGGCTAGGGGTCTAATCAGAGCTGTAGCCACTGGCCTACGCCAGAGTTATAGCAGTACAGGATCTGAGCAAGGCCAGGGATTGAACCTGCAAGCTCATGGTTCCTAGTCGGATTTAACCACTGAGCCACGACAGGAACTCCTGTAACTCTTTTTTAAATTTAAATCATCCTTTTTTTTATGTATAATGATTTTTTTCCATTATAGCTAGTTTACAGCGTTCTGTAAATTTTCTACTGTACAGAAAGGTGACCCAGTCACACATACATGTATACATTCTTTTTTCTCACATTATCATGCTCCATCATAAGTGACTAGAAATAATTCCCAGTGCTTCACAGCAGGATCTCATTGCTAATCCATTCCAAAGGCAATAGTCTACATCTATTAACCCCACGCTCACCATCCATCCCACTTCCTCGCCCTTGGCAACCACAAGTCTATTCTCCAAGTCCCTGATTTTCTTTTCTGTGGAAAGGTTCATTTGTGCTGTATATTAGATTTTGTAACTTTTGATCACCCATTTCTAAGATGACAAATTTGAGTATTTGTCTTTTATGTTGGATAGAGATCCCCTTTTTTCTATTTACCATGTTATGACTATCTCTTATTGAAATCTAGGGCTCAAAAATATATGTTAATTAATTTCAGTTCATGGAACTTAACACTAACATTGTTTTGGCATGTCAGTCCAGAGGGGACAGTGGCATAGGCATCTGGTATTAGAAAGAATAACATTCTGTTATTTCTTTAAAATCATACTGATTATCATATATTTTAAAATCTGAAGAATGTTAAATGAAAACCTTCACAACTCCTTAAAAGTTTTCCCATTCTCATCTTATAGCTCCTCTCTTCCTCTGGCCTGGGTTATTACAAGTAATAAAAAAATAGCACCTGGTAGTGCAGCAAGGTATATTGTAAGTGCTTAGAATTAGAAAGAAGATAATTCTGTGACATGTGCTACAGCAACTTGAGAAATAAAATGCCCTTCAAAAACCTTGTCTATTCATCCATTCAACAAGTATTTTATTTTATTTTTGTCTTTTTGCATTTTCTAGGGCTGTTCCTGCAGCATATGGGGTTTCCCAGGCCAGGAGTCTAATCAAAGCTGTAGCCACAGCCACAGCAACTCGGGATCTGAGCCACGCCTACAACCTACACCACAGCTCATGCCAATGCCGGATCCTTAACCCACTGAGCGAGGCCAGGGATCAAATTGGCAAGCTTATGGTTCCTAGTCAGATTTGTTAACCACTAAGCCATGACAGGAACTCCCCATTCAAGTATTTTTGTTCCTACTGTGCTCAGGACATTGTGGTCAGCTTTATTCATGATCTGTAGATGAATCACACACATTTTTTTTTCTTAAGGAAATTTTTATATAGTAGCAAAACATAATATAGCCAAAAGTATGCTATAAAATGTCATAGAATCTATAATCCACCAAGATTTTTTTTTAGCTAATGGATATGCCTAGTATTAGAATATTATTTTTCAAATAGATTTAAATACAAATATATTATAGGTCCTTATAGGTGAAATCAAATTTTTTTGGGGGGGGCATTAAAATACGTAGAAGCATTGGGTTATCACCAAGAGAAGGAATTTAGTTATAGTCTAAGTTTCAAGTATTGTTTTATATTTTAACTGTGTATAGAGTTGTACATTGTGTTCATACTATTTTCTTCCTCTTTCCCATTCAATTTCTTTATTCTCATCATATACAGTGATAATATTTTCTTCTCTCATAATGTAAACACAAGAATTCTCACCTCACCATTCTGTATTGTAAAGCTTCTAATTATCAGTGACTTTCATACTACAGTCTTTATCAGTAGCAAAATCTCATTAACTGTCCAACTGGGAAGTAAAAGGGAAGTCTGAATTAGAGGATATTTAAGAAATGACATGAAACAAAATATTCATGTAGTAATCTGCTGACAGCAATTGAAAATGTTAGAATCAATTATAAATGTGAAGGGTAAAAACTTGTTCTGAGCCTAAAGATACACATAGACACAAGTTATTTTTATTGCCATAGTATTCAAATAAACTCACTGCTAAAGTGATTTAAAATAATATTCTGGCTTTTCCTTGAAAATAGACTAATAGTACCTTGACTTGCACGTTAGAAAATAATCTCTTGAGGGTAAACATATGCATTTCAATTAAGCTTACCTTAATTACCATTTCAATTTTTTAATTAAATCAGTTTTTATTGTTTAGGGAGGAAATTCATCTAATAAGACAAAGACTATAACATACAAAATTTTTGTCCAAAGTAGTATAAAATTTTAATTTTGTATACACTTGAACCTGATATTAGATAAAACAATTTAGGAATTATACCATTTGTAATATTTTTGTTTTTCAAGAAAACATTTAAAATTGCATTAAAATTATAAAATTTTTTCAAGAACATTAAAAAATAGTTAAGTACATATAGATGTGACTTATGTTTATTTACCTATTGATTACTCCTTCATTTACTTTCTTTGGCAGTATTTCAAATTTCTGGTTTACTTGCTCACTTCCTGCTGAATTAATCTAAATGTAAGCAATAGTAGACCATGTTGAAATAGCAGAACAGTTTACTCTGTAGAAAAGACTATACTTTTTGAAAAATATTTCCAGGAAACTTTATATACAAATAGAAATATGGAAGAAAAGTTTAAGGAAGGATCCTTTTTGTGTAAATACAAATTTATTGAGTTTGGTAAAATAGGAGGGACTGTAGAAGAATGGGATAGAATTACTGGCACCTAGAGACTGAGCTGGGGTAGTTACTGAGGCAGAATAAAGCCGTAAAAGAGGATTTTGGTAAGGAATGAGGCATCAGTAGTGCAGAATATCACAAGCATTTAAAAGCTAAAGAGGAAACTATTTTCTCAGCCAGAAGAATTACAGAAAGGAGATCATGTGGTCCATGGAGTTTTGGGGGAATTTCCAATTTTTGTGTTGTGTGTGTGTGTGTGTGTGTCTTTTTGCCATTTCTTGGGCCTCTTCTGCCACATATGGAGCTTCCCAGGCTAGGGGTCGAATCGGAGCTGTAGCTGCCAGCCTACGCCAGAGCCACAGCAACGCAGGATCCCAGCCGCGTCTGCAACCTACACCACAGCTCACGGCAACACCAGATCCTTAACCCACTGAGCAAGGGCAGGGATCGAACCTGCAACCTCATGGTTCCTAGTCGGATTCGTTAACCACTGCGCCACGACGGGAACTCCCCATTTTTTTCTTAAAGCACTTAGCTCTGAAAGTAGCTCCACACCAAAGCATGGGAGGCTAAGTTACTGAGGAAATAAATACACGGAAAATATTTTTATCCAGTAGACAATGAATGTAAAGGACTCTAGAGGATATAAAGAATGTGGGGCAAATCCTGCAGAGGAGTGAGTAAGAGAAGAGTTTCCAAATTCTCTATAAACCTAAACAAATCTTGAGTTCACCCCAAATGAATTAATGAAACAATCCATTAAAGCACAGCAAAGGATTTGAAAACCAAACTGACATTGAAACCACTGCAGATTCCATTTAAAGTATAAAATTGATAAATCTCTAACCAGACTAAAAATGAAAAAATAAATTTTTTTAACTTAGAATTCTTTTTTTTTAAATTGAAGTATGTTTGGCTTAAAATATTATATTATTTTCAGTTCTATATCATAGTGATTCAATATTTTTATATTCTACACACCACACAAAGTTATTACAATATTATTGGTTGTATTCCCTGTGTAGTACATGATGTCCATAGGATTAGTTTGTTTGCAGTTGTTAGTTTTTACTTCTTAATCCTTGTCACCATTTTCATCTATTCCCCCACACTCTTCCTCTCTGGCAAGTACTAGTTTGCTCACTGTAACTGTTAGTCTGTTTCTGTTTTGTTATATTTGTACACTTTTTATTGGTTCCATTTATAAGTGAAAACATATAGTATTTTTCTTTTTTTCACTTAGATTAATACCCTCTAGGTCCCTCCATGTTGTCACAAATGACAAGACTACTTTCTTTTTTTATGGCTGAGTAATATGGACACGGGTTCCTCCATATCTTGACTGTGGTACATAGTGCCATAGTGAACATATATCTTTTCAAATTAGTATTTTCTTTTTCCTTAGATAAATACCCATGAGTAGAATTGTTGGATCATATGTTCTATTTTTAATTTTTTGAGGACTCTTCATACTGTTTTCCATAATAGTTGCACAAATTTGCATTCCCACCAACAGTTCTGGAGGGGTTACTTGTCTCTGCATCCTTGCCAACACTTAAAATTTGTCGTTTTTGATTATACTCATTCTCACAAAGTGTACTGAAATCTCATTGTGGTTATGATTTTCAGTTCCCTGATGATTAGTGATATCGAGCACCTTTTCCTTTGCCTTTTGGCCATTTGGATGTCTTCTTTAGAAAACTGCCTATTCAGGTCCCCTGCAAACCACCCCACTCCCCATTTTTTAAAGGTAACTTGCCCTTACTGTGGTGATAATTTCCTAAGGTATGAAAATATTAAATTACTATGTCATATACCTAAAACTAATATAATACTATAACTCAACCAGTTTTTAAAACATATTGTGCTTTTTGGGTTATTTTTTTTTTAATTTTATTTTAGGGCCACACTCATGGCATTTGGAAGTTCCCAGGCTAGGGGTTGAATTGGAGCTACATCTGCCAGCCACAGACACAGCCATAGCAACATGGGATCCTAGGCATATCTACGACCTACCCCACATGCTGGATCCCCAACTCACTGAGCAAGGCGAGGGATTGAACCTGCATCCTCATGGATACTAGTTGGATTCATTTCCGCTGTGCCACAACAGGAACTCCCTAAAACACATTGTTTTTTATATTGAATTGTGTGAGTTCTGATTTCAATGTGGGATATTGTTGCTTTCTCAGAGATAAAATTTCCAAATATCTTCTCCCATTCACTAAGCTGCCTTTTCATTTTGTTGATTGTTTCCTTAGCTATGCAAAAGCATTTTAGTTTGATGTTGTATATTTGTGTATTTTTGCTTTTTTGCACTTTTTTTAGTAAACAGATAAAAAATTGGTATGACTTATATAAAAAAATATTGCCAATGTTTTTGTTTATAAGGAGTTTTATGGTGTTAGATCTTACACTTAAGTCCTTAATCTATTTTGAGTTTATATTTGTCTGGTTTGAGAGGAGGGTATAGTTAATTATTTACACATTCCTACCCAGTATTCCCAATATCACTTATTGATGAGACTGTCTTTTCTCACATGTATATTCCTGCCTACTTTGTTGTAAATTAGTTGACCATTTGTATATAGGTATATTTCTGGGCTTTCTATTCTGTTCCACTGACCTACATACCTATTTTTATGCCAGAACCATGCTATTTTCTGGTATAGTATGAGTCAGAGAATTTAATACCTCCAGATTTGTTCTTCTTTCTCAAGATTGCTTTTGGCTATTTTTGGTATTTTATGTTTTCATATAAATTTTGGGATTATTTGTTCCAGTTCTTTGAAGAATGCTATGGTTATATTTACAGGGATTGCAGTGAATTTGTAGATTGTTTTGTGTAGTATGGATATTTTAATGATATTAATTCTTCCAATCCATGAGCACATTTATTTATGTTATCTTCAAGTTCTTTCTTGACTGTCTCAGTTTTCAGAGTACAGGTCTTTCACCTCCTTGGTTAAATTTATTTTAATGTATTTTAATTTTGTATTCTGCAAATTTGCTAAACTCATTCTAGCAGTTTGAATAATTTTTTGTTAGAGCCTTTAAGGTTTTCTGTATATAGTATATTTTTATCTACAGAGTAACAGTTTTACTTGTTCTTGTCCAATTTGTATGCCTTTTATTTATTTTTTCTTGTCTGATTGCTGTGGCTAGCATTTCCGAAACTATATGAATAAAAGTGAACATAGTACTGGAGTTAATAAGGCATCCTTATCTTGCTCCTGATCTTGGAGGAAAAGATTTCAGATTTTTACCATTGAGTATGGTGTAACTGTGGGTTTGTTATAAGCATCTTTATTATGTTGTGGTATATTCCTTCTTACCCACTTCATTGAAATTTTTATCATGAATATTGAATTTTGTCTGGCATTTTTATGCATCTACTATAATGATAATATGGTTTTAGTCCTTCTTTTTGTTAATGAAAGTAGGTACATAGTGACTTATTTACAGATATTAAAACATTCTTGAATCCCTGGAACAAATCTCACTTGGTCATGATGTATGATCCTTTTCATGTATTGTTAAATTCAGTTTGCTAATATTTTGTTAAGGATTTCTGCATCTACGTTCATCAGTGATATTGGTCTGTGATTTTTTTTTTTTTTATATTGTCTTTGTCTGATTTTGGTATGAGGGTGATGCTGGCTTAGTAGCACAAGTTTGAAAGTATTTCATCCTGTACAATTTTTTGAGATAGTTTGAGAAGCATAGATATTAAGGTTTTGTTGTTGTTGTTGTTGTTGTTAATGTGTGGTGGAATTCCCTTATGAAGCCATCTGGTCATCTGGCCCTGGACTTTGGTTTGTTGAGAGTTTTTTGATTGCATATTCAATTTCATTACTGATAATCAGTCTGTTTAGATTTTCTATTTCCTCCTGATTTAATATTGGAAGATTATATTTTTCTAGTAATTTATTCATTTCTTCTAGGTCATCTGATGTCATATAATTGTACATAGTGTTCTTTTATGATTGTTTCTACTTCTCCAATATTGGTTGTAACTTCTCTTTTATTTCTAATTTTAATTATTTGTCTCCTGCCTTTTTTCTTGATGATTCTAGCTAAAGGTTTATCAATTTTAAAGTCTTTTTTTAAAATAGCTCTTAGTTTCATTGATCTTGTCTAATTTTTAGTCTTAATTTTATTTCTGCTGTGATTTTTTAATTTTGTTCCCTCTATAATTTTTTGTTCTTTTTTTCTAAGACCTTTACCTTAAATTGTTTGAGATTTTTTTTCTTATTTCTTGAAGCTGGCCTGTATTGCTAAGAATGTCCTGCTTAGAACTGCTTTTGCTGTGTTCTATAGATTTTGGAAAGCTGTATTTCTATTTTTGGTCCTCTCCTAGGGGCTTATCTGGGAAATCTTGGCAAGTTGACTAGAGTGTCAGGAATTTTTCAATCTGTGGCTTTTGTTCTGGGACTCAGAACAAGTAAGTTTCTGTGTGCCCTTTAAAGGTAAATTTGGTTTCTTATAGCTCTCCAGATCAAAAATCCTGCTGTTTTTAAGAACCAGTTAAGGGGGCTCATCTTCCTGGTGCCAGTCCTAATGTGGGGCTCAAACCCATTTCTCCTTAAGAAGTATCTCTGAGTTTGTGATATCCTCTTTCCTGTTTTGGGTTGCCCATGTGGGTGTGGATCCTAACTAAATCATGTCTTTGCCCCTCCTACCCATATCAGTTATTTTTTATTTATATCCTTAATTGTAGAAGAGGTATTCAATTAGTTTTCAAATTGTTGTTGATTTTATAAAATTCAAACTCTCAGCAAACTAAGAACAGAGGGAACTTCTTTAATGAGCAGAAATATTTACTTACAATTTTGTTTATACAAATAGGTTTAATCACTTTACCAAATCTAAAGAACATCATCCAGGAGTGAAGGATCAAAATAATAGGGCATAAAAGGTGTTTATGTTGTCTATTTGTTTGTGTGTGTACATGTACTTGTGAAGGTAGGCATTTACTTGCTAGGCAGGTTTTGATGATGTGAATATTGAGGAGCTAGATTGTTAAGGAAAAAAAGATATTTCTGTAGTTTCCCAAACAATGCCACATCTAAAATTTGTTTTAGGAAGTTGATATATTTTAATATTTTTGGGTTATTTAAGATGGGTTTAAATGCTAAAATCATGTAGCATTTTATTCCAGACATGATGATCTGGGTCTTGATAGTAGTAGATTTGATAAAGATGAATAGATGGGTCACCATGCTATACAGGAGAAAAAAAAATTGCATTGGGGAAATAACAATTAAAAAATAATAAAAGAAAGATACTACATATGAAATGAAAATAAAGTGATTACCTAGAAAAACATTTGCAAAGTATATTTTGTCTTTTTTTTGAAAATATAAACAACTGAATTGCGGGGGAAGCCAAACAAATAAAACCATCATATATGATATTAAAAAAAAAGGAAAATTATATTAGAGATCTTTGTTTCCCCAAATTTCATGAGGTATAAATCAGGCTAAATTTAAATACATGTTTTCAAGAAATATTATTATAAATCACTCATTTAAAATAATTTTGTTTTCTGGTAGTCATTAAATTCAGCTACAGTAACTGAAATTATACTGTATGTTATTATTAATTCATATATATTAATTTATATGCTTATACACATTCATATTTACATTCATATTTATCTTATCTAATATCTTCTGTTAGAATATACATACCTTGATATCATTTATCGGAAGCACATATACTATATTTTCTCTAACACAGTACATTGACCCTAAGATATATTCAATACCATTACTGGAAATACATGAATAAATGAATTAGTGATCAAACAGAGTTACCTGTTTTAAAGAACGAAATGATCTTGTTTACTCTAGATGTATCTTTTTCAGTCAGGCTGCATTTCCTAAGCTCACTACCCATTTAATGGGATGTGATTAAGAGGAACATCTGCTTTTTTTTAAGAACATACTTAAGGTGAATTCTTTTATGGACCAAAGGTCTTCATCCCACTGAGAGGGCAGATGGATAAATGTTTGGTTTATGGTAACAGAAGGAGATAGTCTTCTAAATTAGAGATTTCAGTTCATCTTATTTTCAACTAGATAAAACTCCATATGCCCCAAGGTAATATCTTGATAAAACTCTACTTGGCCTTGTCTTTCCTGTCCATTATTTAAAATTGTGCTTCAAAAGATAAAGATAGATTAATAATTTACATTTTAGTATGAAATGAAGAAGTTGGATATTTTATATCATTATTTTATTGAATTATTCTTAAAATGCATTTTCTCCTTTTAATTATAAGCAAGCTCAAAATACATAGAAAAATGAATATATACAGGGCTTTAAGGCTTTTCTATGAAAATGTAGCAGATTATTTTTAGAGAAGAGTTTTTCTGAATTCAAGATCATAATACTCTCCATACTATTTTTTGGTTTGCTTTTTTGTGACTTTACACTTCATTGCACAAAAAGTGAGCTAATACTAAATGAGATGGCGGGAGTCAGGATTGTGTGATGTTCATACGGTTTACACAGCAGAGGCAGCTGTTGGTGCCAATTATGTAGTAATAAGCTTGAGCAGCTGCCAAAAGAATAAAACTATGTTTGACTTGAAAGCAAGTAAGACATGCTACTCGAAAGCTTCTGTCTCCCAGGATGAGGGGGTGCCCATATTTAATCTGCAGATAGAAATTGGACCCAGTAAATCAAATGGACAAGGTCAAACCAGCATCTCTTATGACTGTTTTTGCAATAATAAATTGTGGTCTTAAATTTCTAAATTAAAAAAAATTCTCTATACTTTGCAAATGACTAGTAAATATATGATTCATATGTATAGCCCATTTATATCAAATCACCATGCTGAACACATACAGAAATAAGCTTAAACATACAGATTGCCTCACTTATAACAAAATGTAGTCACCTCTTCAGAAGAATTAAACATATGTTTATAATTTTTCAACAAATTTTTAAAGTGACTTAAGGCAGGAAATGAATAAAATTATATCCAATTTAAGCTCTAAGAAGTCTGTAGACAGACTATAATTATCTATTATTAAGGTAACTGGTGTAAAAGATAAAAACCTTCAAACCAGGAGTTCCTGTCGTGGTGCAGCAGAAACAAATCTGGCTAGGAACCATGAGGTTGCGGGTTCAATTCTTGGCCTTGCTCAGTGGGTTAAGGATCTGGTGTTGCCATTATCTGTGGTGTAGGTTGCAGACGTGGCTCAGATCTGGCATTGCTATGGCTGTGGTGTAGGCCAGCAGCACATGCTGCAATTGCCGCAAAAGACAAAAGACAAAAAAAAAACTTCAAGCCACAGAGAGGTTTCTTCCACTGGCTGGTTCTTTTGAACTTCAGTAAGATGACAAATGAGGAATTCTTTTATATTCTTTGGTCATCCATCCCCTTTTGAGGTCTGGTCCCTTTGGTCATTAATTTATTTGTATAAATTTAAACAATTTTTAGATAGTGAAAAAATGTTCAGATAATTAACCAAAGAATACAACCTGGTTAATAGTTGGTAGTCAAAATAATATTTAGCCGTTTGTGTCATAGATTCCTATCTGTAAGTTATGGAAAAAAGTATAAATTCAAAATATAAAATCCTACCTGACACTATATGAAGAATTTTATGTTTTGTTTTTTGTTATTAAGTAGGCTCTGTAACTTTTCACTTCTTCCATGGTTGAGAGAGATGGCAGTGTGATGGTTTTTGAAATGCCTTGCCTCTCCAGAGCTGGAAAGATTTGAGGGCTTGAGGTCTATACCTACTTTAGAATTTTGAAAGCAAAAACATATTTGTTGCAAATACTGAGGAGAGCCTTTCTTCAGGGTCTTACAGATGCTTAAGTTTGGGTCCAAGAAGTCCTTTATGCTCTATATTCTTTTGTCTCATAAACTGAGAACCTGCCAGTCTTTCCCACTTAGAAGACTCCTTAGAATTGAGTCTCCCACCTGCAGCAGGTACTAACAACTTATTGACTGTAAACCCATGACAAATAAAAAATTGATCATTACTATATTTCAAATTTCTTGAGGAGATAAAGAATGAGCAGGCCAAAAATATAAATTGATAAATTAATGATAATAGCAAATCCAAAAAGATCCAGTAGCCATGTGAAAAATACAAGCAATACATATGGATTGGCCAACTCCTAATCAAGTAGAACCAATGCAGAGAAATGTATACTTAAAAATAGTAAGAACACTAAAGACCCAATTGTAGCACAAATAAAACTCAAATCAAAGAAAAAAGGATAAAAATAATAGCTAGCTAAAATGTGGGGACAAATTACCAATCAATACTATGCTTCATTGACTGTTTTCAACTTGGATTGACCAATAATTTCTTCTGAAGTTATTCTGCTGAAGAGAAACTGGAAACTCTGTTTTCCAGAACCCCCTTTCCTGCCCAGCACCCATTGCTAGGTCTTCCATAACCTCCCCCCCCACACTGACTGAATGGCTTAAATCACATAATTAATTTTTCCACAGTTCTGGAACCTAGGAGATCATGATCAAGGTACCAGTAGGGTTGGTTTCTCCTGAGGCCTCATTCATTTGAATGTTCCATCCTTCTCGGCTGTTGGTCCTCACATGGCCATTCTTGGCACATGGTCCTCACATCCCTTGTGTGTTTCCTCATGTCTCAGCTCTCTGTTTGTCCTCATTTCTTTTCTTATGAGGATACCAATAAAATTGGATTATAGGCCACTCTAATGACTCTGTTTTAATATAAGCACTTCTTTAAAGGATCTTTCTCAAATACAATCACGTTCTTATGTGCTAGAGACTAGGGCTTCAACATATCTATTTTTCAGGGAATCTAATTCAGTTTATAACTTCTGCTTAGAAATTCTTAGAGGAAGTCTCTTCTGTGGCACAAGTTTGGTCCCTAGCCTAGGAATTTCCATGTGTTGCAGGCACGCACACACCCCTTCCTCCCACAGAAAGGAAGGAAGGAAGGAAAAAGGAAAGAAAGAGGGAAAGGAGGAAAGAGAAAGATAGAGAAAAACAAAGAAAGAAGGAAATTCTTAGGAATTTCAGTGCTTTTCAGTGAGCTACTGAGAACTACCCACTTTGGTGCTTCAAGCTGAGGCCTTAAGCATTTGCTTCATTGGAATCTGACGGTGCTTTTTTAACTGTGGTAGATGTTTACCTGGTGTTTCCTTCCTCAATTCCTACATAGTTATGGAGGTGCTCAGTTCTTAGTTTTAAATTTGTACAACTGTATTAGTTTGCTAGAGCCTTCAGCAAAGAATCACAGACTTTGCGGATAGGGTGGATTTCTTCTGGGACTTTTCTCCATACTTATAGATGAGTATCTTCTTGTGTCTTTACCGTGTTTTTCCTCTGTACCTATCTATGACCAAATTTACTCTTCTTATAAGGACACCAGTCATACTAGATTTGGCCTCGCCCTAATGAACTCATTATAACTTACTTGCCTATTGAAAGACCCTCTCTCCATGTGCAGTCATGTTCTGAGGTACTTAAGTACTTAAACATTTCAATTTTAAGAAAACACAATTCAGCCCATAACTAACTCTATTTTTCTATCAATCAACTAATTGCTGACCTATTTGAAAATCATTTGTAGATTGCATGATGTGTAATATGTAGATACATGATATATGTTCTTAAAAATAAGGATTTTTTTCTACCTTATATAGTACCATATGACTGTATCATAGTGAAATGAAAGGGTGATTGAAACCAGAGACATACTCCTATTGATTTAGAAAAAATACTCATATTGTGAGCTGACTGTGTAGGTCATGTGTCAAAGAACTGAAATTGTCAACTAGAAGCCAAGACTGGTTCTGGGCAGTAGCTGGTAGGAAAATGGAGACTTTAGTAATACTACAACAAGGAAGTGATCCTTCCAAAATTAGTGGGCTTGGAAGAGAATCCTGAGCTCTAGATGAGAACAGAAGCCCTGACCAACACTTTGATTTCAACCTAGTGTTATCTTGAGCAGAGAAGCCTGCTAACTCAGACTCCTGACCAAAGAAGTTGTGATATAATAAAATTGTGTTGGGTTACACAGTATTAAAAACTGAAACACTCTTCATTTCAGAATATGCCATTTGGCAGTGCTTGGATATATTTCAGATTGTCACGATTTGAGGGAAAGTCCTATATGCATCTGGTACATGGAGGCCAAGAACGCTGCTAAATAATCCTTAGTGCACAAGCTCTTCAAAGCATAGGATCATGCAGCCCTAAAAGTTAGGGCTAAGGTTAGGCTATTTTTTTTATAATCATCTCCACTGGAAGAAGAGAACTATATTTGAGTAAGAATCTTGAAAATATAAATAATTTTTTAGGAATAAACTAGGGATATTCACTATATAAATTTTCTTTGGGATAGCAGGATATTATTAAATATCTCCAAGAGACCAGAGCTTCCAAATTGAATGTGTCACTTCTTACATATAAGAATTAAGTTTTAAGTTATGTTTTGATACTAATAAGAAATTACCATCTACATGATAACAACAAAGATCATATAGATTTAGAACACCTTTTTTTTAGGATATATGAAAATGTTTGAGTTATTTTTTTTCTTTGTTGTTTACTTTCTGGAAATATTCTTATACATTTTGCATGGTTTCAGTGGAAGTAATTTAATATTTGGCTTCTGTACTTCCTTCACATTTCATTCTCTTTCTCATTGAGAAAGCTTCCTCAGTTCCTGGTAGTATACTTGTCTGAAAAATCTGAAGCATGCCACAGGATTCCAAACTTTATGGGTGGCATGAACATACCAAGAAGAGATTGTCATGATTTTTATAATTCCAAAGCAAAAGATTCTTTAGGAACATAAAGACTTACATACTAGACAGACAAATTTATAATATTAAATAGATAAAAGCTAGAGTTGGTGACATGCTTGAGCCACTTACATACCTTGGACATGATAAATTAAACATTAAATAAGTATAAGTTTGAGGCCACTTTCCTCAATGCTGTTCTTAGGTTCTTGATCCTCAGCAGGGCTCTTTAGGGTTATCACAGTTTCTTAGAGAAGAATTTGAAATGCAGAATTTTGTAAGTTGTTGTCACCTGTCAGTCAGTAAGATTCCACAATACAGATCCCCTGTCATTTAGTATGAGTTCCAGCACTCTGACATGAACTATCAGAACATTTAACAGAGAACAGATAAATGAGCATGAAGAAGCCATTGTGACAAGAATGCAAAAACTTGTTCAATATCAAAGTCCATTTATAGGGAATAAAAACAATACAGAAAACCTGATCCTAGCTGTTTATAAGTCTCGGTTTGACTGTCTTCACTATCAAGTTAATTTATAAAATAAGGTCTCCCTGACTTCTTAGTCATATTCTGAAATCTCTGCAAAGACAAATGTCTTATGTTTTGTGGTTATTCTTTCCTATTTATAATTAGAGCAGCCTACAAGGAGAATAGAAAAGCAAATAGCAAAAAGCTAAGTAAATGTGAAATTTTATCCAGAAGTGATTTATCTGATAAACTCAGCTATCTCAAATGTACTAAGAACATAAAATATCAAAAGATTTATCAGAGGAACCAAAACAAATGTTAGCATATCCATAAGTGAATAATGCAGACAACCACATATAGTGCTTATTATAAGTGAAATCTAGTTCAGAGTGCACTCATTAGATATTAACTCATTTAGTATTAATAGCAGCCTTCTGAGATAAGCACTGTATTTATCTCCATTTGATAAATGAAAGAGCAGAATCAAAAAATATTTAAGTAACTTTTTGGAGGTGGTTCAGCCAGCAAAGGGGTAAATAGGTATTCAAAATAGAGTCCTTAAACTTAATTACTTCAAGTGGTTAATATCCACATCTCTATTTAGTCTTTACTCAAGCATTTTTTTCAAAGTAGTTTATACTACTTTGAGCTGATTGCTGTGGGAAACAAAAAATAAGACAGGCATATAAATCAAACCATATTTAACATGTATTGTGATATGAACACAAAGAAGGGATTACCACTTGACAAATAACAAAAGGAAAAACAAGAAGGAAGTTAGATTAACAGTAAATGGTTCTATATTTTGCAGCTTCATATTGTTTTGTAGCCATTTGTACATATTAACATTGTCAGTATCGTTGGTAATGATGGCCTCAATTTGCCAAAGAAATTTTAATCTCTGTTCACAAAATTTTGGTTAAGAAAGAAGGCAGGGAGTTCCCGTCATGGCTCAGTGGTTAACAAATCCAACTAGGGACTATGAGGTTGCGGGTTCGATCCCTGGCCTTGCTCAGAGGGTTAAGGATCCAGCGTTGTCACGAGCTGTGGTGTAGGTTGCAGACGCGGCTCTGATCCCACGTTGCTGTGGCTCTGGTGTAGGCCTGTGGCTACAGCTCCGATTAGACCGCTAACCAGGGAACCTTCATATGCCGTGGGATTGGCCCAAGAAATGGCAAAAAAAAAAAAAGCAGTACATTTATGAATTTTAATTTTGGATAGCTTATTTATGTTTTGGATGAAATACTTAAGTTTTTCATATATTTTGGAATCATTTTCTTTGTGGTTGCTCTAGGGCTTAACCACATACATGTTAGTTTATCAGGATCTACTTCAGATTTATACTAAATTCTATTGAGATGTAGAAATGATACTCATATAATACTCTGTCTTTTCATTTTTATCCTATTATCATTATATATATTGCATTTACATATGCAGCAATATCAGCAATACATGGCTCTGACTTACTTATCATAATATGATGCAATTATTAAAGCTGAGAAAAGAAATGAGAGCAAGCACATATTTGTAGATTTTATTATCTTTATCTTCTTAATTACCATTTATAGTTCTCTTCACTTGTTCTCATGGTTTTGACTCTCCCTCTTGCTCTTACTTAACTCCTTTACCCTCCCTTGACAAACATATTGCATTTCTATATGTTATAGTCCAAATTGTGCAATTATATACATACTTTATAGAGTTACTTCTTTTTTTTTCTTTTAAATTTTTTTTTATTTCCCCAATTCATTATTTTTTCTTTTCTACTCTACAGCATGGTACACCAGTTACACATACATTTATATATTCTTTTTTCTGATCTTATCATGCTCCATCATAAGTGACTAGACATAGTTCCCAGTGCTGCACAGCAGGATCTCACTGCTAATGAATTCCAGAGGCAATAGTCTGCATCTATTAACCCCAAGCTCCCAGTACATCCCACTCCCTCCCCCACCCCCTTGGAAACCACAAGTCTATTCTCCAAGTCCATGATTTTCTTTTCTGTGGAGTTTAAAAAATATACAGATTTACACAGTCTCTAGATTTTCTTGCTTCCAACATAAAGAACTTCTTTTATTATTTCTTACACAGTTACTTTACAATTATAAGCATTATCTCAGTTTTTGTTTATCTGGGGATATTTTTGTTTTACCTTAATCTTTGAAAGGTCATTTTTATGGTTATAAGATTCTTGGTTGACAGTTACATTCTTCAGCACTTTGACTATGTCTTCCCTTTGCCTTAAAGACCTCTATTGTTTCTGATTCAATGTTAGGTATTAATATTATTGTAATCGATGAGTGATTTTTTTCCTGCTATTTTCAAAGTTTCTTCTTTGTCTTTTAGTATTTTTATTATCATGAATTTGTGTATAATCTCTTTTCATTTATCCTATTTGGGATTGGTAGAAATTCTTGAATATATAGGTTGATATTTAGCAGCAAATTCAGGAAGTTTCGATCACTATTTGTTTGAATATTTTTTTTCAATTGCTTTCTTTTTCTTCTTTCCTTCTGGTACTTCCATCATGCTATATTGGTGCTTTTAAATGAGTCTCACATTCTCTGAGGCTCTGTTCATTTTTCTTCATTACATTTTCTCTCTCTTCTTCAGATCATGTAATCTCCACAGATCTACCTTCAAGTTTACTGATGCTTTCTTCTTCCAATTCAATTCTATCATTTTGTTCCTCTGAAGAATTTTTTTAATATTAAATAATCTACTTTTCAGCTCCAGAATTTTCACTTGTTTTTTAAAATTACTTCTAATTCTTTATTTGTATTTTATATTTTATGAGAGATTATCTTTATATCTTCTTATGCTTCTTTAAGCATGGTTCCTTTATTTCCTTGAACATATTTATAATGGTTAAAGTCTACCTGTTAAATATGACAGTTTCTGTCATTTTGTTTTTTGTGTGTTTTATTGTGTATAGGTCACAGTCTCTGCTCTTTGCTTGTCTCATAATTTCTTGTTGAAAATAGGACATTTCAACAGTTTATTTTAGCAGTTCTGATACTGGTTTCTTTCCTCTCCAAAGCTTTTTTTCTTTCCTTTTTCTTTCTCTCTCTTTTTTTTAGGGCCATATCTGTCGCATAATGCCATATAGAAGTTCTCAGGATAAGGGTCAAATCAGAGCTATAGCTGCTGGCCTATGGCATAGCCACAGCAACGCCAGATCTGAGCTGTGGGTTTGTGACCTACACCATGGTTCACTACAATGCTGGATCCTTAACCCACTGAGCAAGGCCAGGGTTGAACCCACATCCTCATAGATACTAGTTGGTTTTGTTACCACTGAGCCACAACAAGAACTCCCCACAGTTGTTTTCTTGTTATTTGTTTATTAGTCTTGGGTCTTGGCTATTTTAGTGAAATTAATTTCTACCATACTGTGCAGATTTTTGTCCTTAGAGCATGCACACAATCATCCTGAGATGGCACTGTTCTGACTCCATCAGGCCTATTCTTATTTCTCTCTGCTGAATTAGTTGGTAGATAGATACAGAACCTTTTTTCCATGTGTAGGGCCTTGGTAGAGGAAGGGAGCTCCTGATCTATTAGACTCACCAGGTGCCTAGCTCTTTCAACTTCATGATGAAGAGGATATGAAATGTTGGTGCCTAACATTTAGAGGTATGGTAACTCTTGACTGGGAGGGGAGGACAGAAGAAGCTGTCTTCTTGGCCACACCTATCCAAGAATATCATCTATCAAGCTGATCTGACTGATGAGAGGGAAGAAGATGGTTACTCAAATGCAGAGACCTCCACTGTTTTTGTACAATTTCAAGAGATTTTCTTAAAATAATAATTTTTAATTTAACAAACACCTTTATCATTTCCACGGGGCAGTTTTCAGAAAATTTATTTATTTATATCAGTGATTTTCACCAGCTTTGCTTGTTTCTCTAGAAAGAAGTTCTGTAGAGCTCTTCAAGGTGCCATCATAGATATAGGAAAATACTTATTTTCTTAAAGATACTTTTAGTTCTGATTATTTCATTAATATAAATAACATCCTTCCTCAATAATGTGAGATAAATGAGGTATAACCAAAAATGCTTTGAATCAATTTAAGAATATTCTATTTCTCTTTGTCAAAAGATGACTTAAAATGGAAGATATAATAACTCTCTCCAGTTAGCTGTTACCAGCAACTGGATCACATGTTTACAAATATCATTTATAAGTTCCACAACACATCCTTCAAAATTCATTAGTTGCCTATTGTTATAATTTTCTCATTACATTGCTTTTTATCCCTAACTGCCCTCCTGCTTTGCCATTCTACCACTCCAGAGTTAGTTTCTTTCAGCATACTTTGAGGCATTTTTAAATCATCACCAATATTATCATAATAAGAACGTTTATTATTCTTTTATCACTAGAATTGCATGCTTAATTTATTTTTCTCCTGAGTTGAGTATCAAGAACATTGGTCCAAGATTTTTTTGTAATTGAATTAATATGTATTTGTTGGAATTAATTTATTCTAAATGTTGATAGATACTTGCTTTCTGTCAATTACTATTCTAAGCACAGGACTTGAAACTCAATGGGACTTGAGGTATGATTCCAACTTTCAATAATCTTCTCATAATATTATGGCCGAAAAAGAATTTAGATACTATATAAATATAATATTTTATTATGAAAAATAAAGAATTTAAAAATTTTACTGTTGGTACAAAAAATGAGTGATCATTTTTATTTGGACTGGAAAATTGCCGTAAACCTAGCTTTCCAGTTAGTATATCTTGACGAATGGCTTCTGTACTCTAGGCATAGTTGTGATGAACAGGTAGTTCCATTTGACTAATATCTCAGGTTTATGGAAGCATAATGTGAAGTAGAATGTGAAGACTTGAGGGTTTGACAGGGACCAGATTATGGTGAACTCTTCATACTTTGCTAAGAATTCTTCACTTTATGTAGCAGGAGACCAGAATCAACTGAATGAATAGATCAAAGTTGGGAGACAAAGGGGATTACATTTTCATTGTTATCGGTAGTAGTTTTAGAGAGATTTCCCTGCCAAAATTTGAAAGAAAAAGCATCTAGTTAGTAGACCAGAATGATAGTCTGGGTAAGAGATATCTGCCTCAAATAAGGCACAATCAGCGGAGATAGAGCAGGGAGGAAGATGTAAAAGCTGTTTTTTAAAAAAGAGAAATAGGACTGTTACCAGTTATGTACATATTGAGAGGAATTAAATATTTGAGGACTAATGGTAGGTTTTATGATTGTGTAGTCTGTAGATGTAATTAAAGAGTATTGATATTTGAAGGAAATTTAATGCTTTCAGTTGTAGATGATGTGGTTTCGATAAATCTATGGATACCAGTTATTGATGCCTGGTAGGCAGTTCAATATATAGTTTGGAATTGTAAGGTCAAGATCTGTGCTTGAGATATATATTTGGAAAATATTCACATAGAGTCATTCATGAAGTCATTAAAGTGAAGAAAACCTCTTTAAAATTTCAAATCTGAAGGATAGAAATCTGTGAGAAAGCAATGTTTAAGGGAAAGGCAAAAGAGAAGTTGAGGAAAGGGATATATCTACATTAGCAATTATCTTAGTTTTTTTCCCTTTAATTCCCTAATTTAATAAGTGATAATTTAAGGTCAAAAAATCTATCTCTTGGTTAGTTCTAATGTAGAGAACCATGGTGATACATGCTAATGTAAGCAAATAACTCAGAAAAGTCTTATATGAAAACTAAACACATTCATCAAAGAAAAAAATTAATATAAAATATTACCTTTTTAAAGTGTAAGTACATGTATGTATCTGTGATTAAATACCTGTTCTAAAAGCTTTACTTAAGTAAATTAACAGATATATTTAATGCATTTGTCAAGACTCCAATTCAAAAATGCATTAGTAAATTCTCCTACACAAATTAAAGCATTGTTGATCTTCATTTATGGTCATTTATTAAATCTTTGAAGATTTATATTTTCTTACATTTGTATCACAATTTTTTTGGAAATTATGTATTCAAGAAATTAGATAACTCATGATATGAGACTCATGTAATTAGATAAGCAAGCTTTTTTAATTTTTTTCAAAATAACTATTTTAGAGACTCATAAACAAAATGATTAAAGCATTTCACTTATATACTAGGACACTGTAGTATATGAAGTTACATTCTTGATAACTTATAGTTCTTCACAATTCACAATACTTTATAATTCTGTAAGAAAGCATTTTTAACTCATGTAGATTTTGGAATTCATAGAACTCAAGTGTCTTCCCTACATTCCACACATAATAAGAATAGAGGAGATTCGAGTAAGTCAGAAATAGAAAGACAAATACCATATGATAACACTTATATATGGAATCTAATATACAGCACAAATGAACCTTTCCACAGACAATAAACTCATAGACTTGGAGAGCCTACTTGTGGTTGTCAAGGGGGAGGGGAGGGGATGGGATGGACTGGAAATTTGGGGTTAATAGATGTAAACTATTGCATTTGGAGTGGGTAAACAATGAGATCCTGCTGTATAGCACAGGGAACTATATCTAGTCACCTGTGATGGAACACAATGGAAAATAATGTGGGAAAAAAAAATATACACACACACATATATATATACATATATATATATATATATATATAAAATGTATGACTGGGTCACTTGGCTGTGCAGTAGAAATTGGTACAACACTGTAAATCAATTATAGTGGAAAAAAATCTTTAAAAAATAGGGGAGATTCGAACCAATTTTATTTGATTCTCAGCCTCATTTTTCTTCTACATGGTCCTGACATCTTGCTGGGGGTCTGGTTCTAGATAAGACCAGGAGACATATAGAGAATGTACATAAATTCTCAACACAATCCTTTATATTGCTCAAAAAATTAATTTTTTATTGTTTTGCATTAATTATATGATTTCTGAATAATTCCAACATAACCAAACAGTTCTTCAATGGAGAGTTAGTAGATTGAAATGTGATTTGTGCTTTGAGACCAGATAAATAAATATGGATACAGATACAGAAATATTTTTAGATATCTATATAATCACAAACATCTATACGTATACCTAGGCATAGATTTAAACAGATATTGAATTTCTTCTTTATAATCTTGCAAAGTACAAATAATTAAATGAACAGAAATTTACTCTACTGTACTCTCCGCCAGAGTCTGCTTTTCCTCTTAAGAACTGAAGTTTATATATCAAATATTGTTAAAAGGAAATAACACTCTGTAAAAAGACTTTCTAAGTATTACAAAATAGAAAGTGAATTAGAACAAGAAATAAGAGATAGAAGAGATTTTACTTTCAGGCCTGTGCTGAAGTTCCCACTCTTCTAGTGACACTTCAAAGACACTATGTCACTAAATTGACATAATCTTGACGCAGTTGTTTTATTTTGAAGTGATCTCTGTTAAAAATAACATTACCCTTAGTCTGTTCAGCTTTCATATAAAAGTTTTACATTCAATATATGCATTGACAGTGTTGTATTATCCCAGGTTAGTCTCTTATATAATTTAATTAAATAGAATCAGGCGTATTAAGGGAAAAATATGCGTGAGAGTGTGTATGTATGTGTATAGATAGATACACACACACAGAGAAAGATAAATGCTGTAATACATCAAATGTTTCTATACATTTTTAGGGTCTTGCAGCTGTAAAAATATAGGTATCATTAATTATTTTATGTGTTTGAAATTTTACTTTTCTATGCAGGCTGTACACTACAATCATTATTTTTTTAGTTAAAACAGAATTCATGACTGACTAAAGGAAGTGGCATGTTTTGATGAACATTCTGTTTGCACTAAAATACATGATATGATCGTGGATGAAAATTTGAGAGAGTTGAACTTTTAACCATAAAATAAATATACTTGAGTTACTGAGACTTTACCTTCTTCCTTTCTAAATTGGAGGATTTCCATAACTATGCTTGAATTGGAGGACCTCACAGCTAGGAAATGTTTTCTACAGAGACTTTCCTGATAATTCTACACAGAAGAAAAACATTGCATGTCATATATGGTGATGCAGCATACTTTCTATTTTCAAACTAGATGGACTAAAGATAAAACGATGAAATGCAAGTTCCTCTTTACTATACTTGGCAATACGTCAAATAAAAATATTAATATATATTCATCTAATGATATTTTATCTTGAAAATAACTCTTGTTGGGACAAAGGGGTTTGAAAAATTGAGACCTGGATATAGAGTTTTTTGAAAAGGGAATATTTTGATGACTAGAGTTATATCCCTCAACTCAACAATGTAAAATGATGAAACCAGGAATTATAGGCTGCCAAACTTTTCTCAAACAATAGCTAGGAGAAGATAGAAGATGAGAGGCAGTAGTATGTGCAGTCTGAAATATTATTTCCTGTTCCCAGCTGATGAATTGCATTTTTTTTGAAAATGTGACTTCCCTGACTCATTGTGCATAGCACATATATTTCTTTATTTTATTTTCTAAAAATTTATTATAGTTGATTTGCATTGTTCTGTCAATGTACACTCTGTTTCTCATATTATCTTTCATCATGTTCCATCACAAGTGATTGGACATAGTTTCCTTTACTATACATAGCACCTCACTGTCCATCTATTCTAAATGTAACAGATTGTATCTGTTAATCTTGAACTCCCAGTCCTTCCCATTCTCTCCCCTTTCCCCTTCCCTTGGCAAGTCTGCTGTCTGCATCTGTGAACCTGTTTCTATTCTGTAGATAGGTTCATAGGGCTGAATGCTCCAATCAGAAGACATAGAATAGTAGACTGGATAAAAAACAAGAGCCTACAATGTATTGCCTACAACAGACTCACCTTAGGGCAAAGGACATGTATACATTGAAAGTGAGGCAATGGAAAAAGATATTTTATGTGAATGGAAATGAAAGAAAAGCAGGAGTTACAATACTCATATCAGACAAAATAGACTTTAAAACAAAGGCCATAAAAGAAATACAAAGAAGGACATTATTTAATGATAAAAGGATCAATTCAAGAATTGGATGTTACGCTTGTCAACAGTATAAATTTATACTTTTAAATTACCTGATGAAGTAGCAGCGTTAAAATGTCTTGAGATTGTTTGATTTGTATTCCCTTAGTTTTAAAAATCTTCTTTTTATGATTGATACATCTTTACAGGTACATATCAAGAAGAAGACGACTTGATTTGCACCTAGAAACTGTATTTCTTTTCTTGTCCTTAACTTACCTCTCTCCCTTTCAGCTGGTAAAGTATACTACAGTGATATTGGTAATTTCATCCTCAGGTCTTCATGATTAGTACATTCACACCAAATAATATCTATGATTCCAACATTATTGCTTGTTGACTCCTAATCATCTGTAGTTTTTTGCCCTTTCACTAGTTATTTTCTCACCTGAAACTTTCTTACTTTACCTGTCAAATATTTTTATCAAAGATCACTTCTGATATGAGGATCTCCAGTTTCTTCCAGGCAGAATTAGTTATCTCCTCCTGCCTGATTCTGGCACCCTTTATGCAATGCTACCATTTTAGCATTTTCATGCTGTGCTGTCATTATGTGTCCAGGTTTGTCTAGAACCCCTAAGCACCTAGAACACCTAGAATACACACTATACTCCAATAACCAAACATAATTGTGAGTACAAAATAGGCAGTGAAAGTGCTCAATGAATGAATGGAAGAGAACAAGGTATATGTAAATAGGATTAGTGTGTTCTGATCAAGATTTGGAGAGCACTGGTAAAAGAACTAGGTTTGGGAACACAAAGTGTGGGATAATAGATTCTGTCAAGTATTGCCTATTAGCTTTGTCTTTGGAGAGGAGGGTATTTTAAAATAGAAAACACTATTTTATTCTTACACATATAACATTAGCTTGTGTTATTTTACTTGAATATGAGACTATTAAGAATTAATTATAATTTGGTCCATATATTTTAAAAGTGGAATTCAATGGCCTATATATTTTAAAGCCTAAAAATATTGTGCCTAATACATTGCTAACCTAACAGAATATTCAATAAATATTAATTTAAATTAAAAAAATAGGATTTTGAAAAAAATTCAGTGACCCCTAAAAAGACACAGGCTGAGTTTTATATCCATTTGGTTATCTAAGTATGCATCATGTACTCTAAACTCTGAATACAATTTGATCTAAGCATATAATAGAAATAAAAATGCATATAAACAAACTTAATATAATTTGGTAGTTTCAATGCATAAAATCTAGAAAATATGTATTATGTATACATATATATCTAGTTTCTATGGTGACCTGGTCACTTGGAATATAGTTTTGCATGAACAATAGTACACTGTCATCACTTTGAATTTCCTGACCTATCTTTTCTGCTTAAATGCTGCATTAGCAGATTTTAGTAGCTACTGTTTAGCATATCTTATAAATTGTATTAATGTTGTCTGGAGCTCAACAGTTATTTCAAAAACAAGTTTTAGTTTTTCCTGAAAAGTTTTATGTTAGCTTGAAATAAACTTAGAGATTACAAAAAGCAAAATAAATATAAAAAATTCAGTAAATTACAAATTTTATTTAATTACCCATTGCTTTTAAGCTAAAAATAAAGAAAAAAAACATTTCTATATAGTATTTATAAAATTATGGGTTAAAAGACTTTTGAATTTTTTTTGAAATTAACATTATATTTCTGTAACTGGCCTTAAGTTACTATATTTATAATCTCAAAGTTTATAAGGTCAAAAAAACAACAACAACAACAACAAAAAACACTAAGCCACGTACCTGGTGTCCTAATGGCAGGTCTTTTGGTATCACTTATGCTTTATGACACAAGGTAATAAACTTTCTAACTTCTCAGTTATCTTACCCATAAAATGATGAGTAATAAAAACATAAAACTTTATTTTCTGTACCTATAATTCTGTAATTCTAAAGGTTGTATAGGTTCAAATAAAAAAAAGCCATGCATTATTAAAATATTAATGATCGCATGTTTTATAATAGCAAAACTAGGTTAAAAATAAATATGCTAGCAATTGGGGAATGTTACATGATCTATGACATATGGTACAATAAGTACTTTCTTAATTAGTGATAAACATGTGGACTATGTATATAAAAAGAAATGTTTCTATATAATAGCATGTTAAGATGCTACAAAAATTGGTTGCATTGAAGGCAGTTGTATAAAATATAAGCGCTCATATACTAAGGTTCAGAGATGTCAGGTTAAATTAAAATAGTATGGTAAAAGTGTCGTTTTCCTTTTGCTGCTATTGCTTATCTGTTCTATTAAACTTTGTTAAATATATAATATTCAAAAGAAGCATGTAAGTGATGCTTTTTTGAAATATTAATATAGCAAGAAATAGAAGCTAAAGAACTTAGTCTCAGTTCTTAATAGTGAAAAATAGAGTACTCTTAACTGAGTTTACTCTCAATTGGAGTACATGAGTAGGAAAACATGACATCCTTAAGATTATAAAGCAATTAAGAGGATATACATCTGTCAGACACACTTTGGGTTCACATGTGACTTTACCCAGATAAATTCAGACAAGTTAGTTACTCTCCATAAAGATTATGTGGTATGGGAATATGGAAAATAACATAACATGTCCCATAAAATCAATTTGAAAGTTATAAGTAAATACATATGAAGTTTTTACCATAATGCCTAACTAGAAAATACTAAATATTCGATAATATTACACTAAATTTTTTAGAAGACAGAGGATATCTGTTATTTCTGGAGATACAGGAACAGAAAAATTGTAATATGGTCTTCCTAATACTAAAAATACCATGTTTCATTCAAGTTTAGTGTTTTTTGTTAACACAACTTTATAGAGAAGTGAAGTTAAAGGGAATCATTTAATGCAATATAACATGCAATTAGATCTTTTTGGCTTGACTTTTCCATATATTGCCAAGATACATTATATATTTTAAAAGCTGGGAGGACTACCAGGTTAAGGATTCAGAGCTGTCAATGCTGCAGCTCAGTTTGATCCTTAGCGGGGAAACTTTCTGCACACCACCGGGAGCCGTCAAAAAAAAAAAAATGCTGGGAAATATGTGAATACATTATCAGTAGTTAGCCATAAAGAAAGATGCAAGTTACTATCAGAATTTGAATGATTGCCTTAGGAATATTGGATGAAGTGAAATGTTATAAATTGCAATAAAGGGGACTTAGCAACAAGAATTTCTTGACACGAGGACTATATAAAAATGTCATGTAGTCATTTAATCCTGAACTTTTGTTGAGAAGAGTAAACGAGAATATGTTATAAGATTAAGAAAGAGTGATTTAATTTTAAAATGCATTCATTATTTTGAAATGAGGATGTTTATTGGTCAATTGGCATAGATGGTTCAGAGAAATAAAGAACTAAAGTTAGAGTGTCTACATATACCTGACATTAAACACTGAGCATCTAATGTCATTATACAGTTGTTAGTTAAATCTTAATGTAAAGATGTGTGCGTGTGTGTGTGTGTGTGAGAGAGAGAATAAAGGGTCAGTTTTTTAAACCCAGGAAGTTAGTCACGTTTTAAAGGAGCAATGGAAAATAGACTAGCTGATAACAACGTAGCACTTAAAAATAATCTTTTTGAAAGAAGAACTATAGTTTAAACTGCATGCATTATTCTTTGTGTAAGAGAGGCAAAAGAAGAGCTATAGACACAATAATAAAGTCTGCATGATAAGCAGAACAAGAGTAAAGAATTTAGCATCTCTTTCAGCATGATCCATTTGACAGAATGACAAAAATTTTATGAGAAAGAAGTCAAAAAGCAATTAGGGAAGGTAAGTTATATAAATTAGGTAGCATATACTTTTCCAAAAAAAATGGATTTATTATTTACTTGCTGGGATTCAAGGGAGAAAGAGGTAGGTTCCATATGTTTCTTCTTTTGACTAATGTTGCTAAAGGCTTCTGGGCATCCATGGGTATCTTCAAATTCAGAAATTATAAAAATATCCTATTCCTGTGTGGTTAGACAAAGGAAGCATTGCACAGGTATAAATATCTGTTGCTAACATTAAGTGAGATTTCAGTGATATTTCAGTTAATTCAAGGAAAGGAAAAGTGTATTATTATTTTTAGATCTTTGAAAGTTAAAACTTGAATCTCTAGCTCTGTATTATGTATTTGTACTTCAACTTTTTTTTATAAGCAAGAGCCAAATCCCATTAATTTATATGCTAATTACTTTATTCTACTGGAATTATACTTGTTAATTATTACCTTCTAATAATTCAGATCTTTAGTTGGAGAATATGAAAATCCAATTCATACGATATCATCATAATGATGGTATTCTTAGTACTTGGCTTATATTTTGAATATTGGAAATTTAGTGGTCATAATGTATAAAACATTGAATTAAGTGATCACTGATATCAATATTGAGAACTAGAAGGTACTATATTAATCTTGTCTATGCTACAGAGCAAAAGTGAGGCATGGAAGTATAAATATAATGTATTAACTTTCTATTCAAACTCTGAACATATTATTTCCTTTATCCATAGATGCCTGAATCACCAGTAAGATATTTGTTTTGTTGTATCTATATTGTTTAGCTTATGGTCTCTTCAATAAATGGTATTAGAAAAACTGGATATCCACATGAAAAGAATAAAACTGGATTCCCCATTTTATACCACTCACAAAAATTAACTCAAAGGAATCAAGACTTAAACATGAATCATGATACTATAAAATCCTTAGGAGAAAACACGGGAAAAGAGCTCCTTCAAATTGGTCTTAGCAATGAGGTTTTATTTTAGATTTTTTAGGTTCTTCTTTTTTTTTTTTGCCATGTAAACAAAAGTTAGGGAACAAAAGCAAAACAAATAAACAAACAAACAAAACTTCTATCATATAAGTGAAGTAAGTCAGAAAGAGAAATATACCAGATGATATCACTTATATGTGCAATCTAAAATATTGCACAAATGAACCTATCTACAAACAGAAACAGACTCACAGGCATAGAGAACAGACTTGTGGTTGCCAAAGGGGAGGAGGTAGGGAATAGGATGTACTGGGAGTTTGAGGTTTGTAGATGCAAACTATTACATTTAGAATAGATAAGCAATGAGGTGCTACTGTACAGCACAGGGAGCTATATCCAAAGCTTGGGAGAGAACATGTTGGAAAATGAATACACACACATATGTATTATTTTATATACACACGTATGACTAAATCACTGCTGTGTGTCAGAAATTGACACAACATTGTAAATCAACTATATTAAAAATAAAATTAACGAAAACTTAAGAAAACTTCATAGCAAATAAAACTATCAACTAAATGAAAAGACAGCCTACAAATTGGTAAAAAAATAATTGCAAACCATATATCTGATAAGGGGTTAATATCAAAAATATATAAAGAATTCTCACAACTCAATAGCAAAAAAATAAGCTAATTTTAAAAATAGGCAAAGTTGGAGTTAGTATCTAGGAGCAGGTTAGGAGTCTGCGGTGGCTAGGGTCGCTGTGGAGGTGCAGGTTCAACTCCAAGCCTGGAAAAGTGGGTTAAAGGATCCAGCATTGCCACAGCTGCAGCTCAGATTCAATCTCTGGCCTGGAAACTTCCATGTGTCACAAGTACAGCCATACAATTAAAAAAATATGGCAAAGCACTTGAGTAGATAATTTTCTAAGGCACACAAATGGCCAGCAGATACAAGGAAAGCTGCATAATATCACTAATCTTCAGGAAAATGCAAATCAAAACCACAGTATCATTTCATACCTATAAAAGTAGCTGTCATCAAAAAGACAAGAGTTAAAGCTTGACAAGGGTGTGGAGAAAACAGAACCTTTGTACACTGTTGATGAGAATGTTTTGGCTATTGTATATAGTGCTGCTAAGAACATTAAGGTGTATACCTTTTCGCATTATAGTTTTCTCAGAATATATGCCCAGGAGTGTGATTGCAGGATCATATGTTAACTCTATTTTAGTTTTTTTTGAGAATTTCCATAGTGACTGCACCAATATCCATTCTCATAAACAGTGTAGAATGGTTCCTTTTTTTTCCATACCCTCTCCAGCACTGAATATATGTAGACTTTTTAATGATAGTCATTCTGACTGGTGTGAGGTGATACCTCATTGTAGATGTGATATACATTTCTCTAATAATTAGTGGTGTTGAGCATCTTTTCATGTGCATGTTCTTCTTTGGAGAAATGTTTAGATATTTTACCCATTTTTAATTGAACTATTTGTGTTGTTTGTTCAATGACTTTTTATTCATTTTTTTATGATTTTTATTTTTTCCATTATAGTGTTCTGTCAATTTCTACTGTATAGCAAAGTGACCCAGTCATACATATATATATATATTTTTTTTTCTTCTTACTCAGCTATTTGTATTTTTGTTAATGAGCTGTATGAATTGTTTGTATACTTTGGAGATTGAGCCCTTGTCAGTAGCATCCTTTGCAAAGGTTTTGTCCCAGTCTGTAGATTGTCTTTTTGTTTTGCTTATGATTTCCTTTGCTGTGCAAAAGCTTTTACATTTAATTAGGTTCCATTCATTTATTTTTGATTTTATTTCCACTGTTCTAGGATATAGATCTCCAAAACACATTGCTGCAGTGTACATCAAAGTGTTTTGCCTATGTTTTCTTCTAGTTTTGTAGTATCCAGTCTTACATTTAGGTCTTTAATGTATTTTGAGTTTATTTTTGTATTTGTTAGAGAATTTCTAATTTCATTCTTTTACATGTAGCTGTCCAGTTTTCCAGGACAGTTTATTGAAGAAACTGTCTTTTCTATAGTGTATATTCTTGCCTCCATTTTTTGTAGATTAATTGACCACAGCTGTATGGATTTATTCCTGGGCTTTCTATTCTGTTCCATTGATCTATATGTTTTGTTTCATCAATCCATATTATTTTGATTACTGTAGCTTTGTAGTTTACTCTGAACTCAGGGAGCCTGATTCCTCCAGCTTTGTTAGGACCAAATATCTTCACAGCTGTATGTGACCAAACGTTTAGAGAAGATTATCATCTTTCCTTCTGAAACTATTTCAAAAAATTACAGATGAAGGAACACTTCTGTATACATCCTATGAGGCCACCATCACCCTGATAGCAAAACTAGACAAATATATTACAAAGAAAATTATAAGACAATATCACTGATGAGCATAGATGCAAAAATATTCAACAAAATACTAGCAAACTGACTCTATATGAAAAGGATCATATACCATAATCGAGTGGGATATATTGTAAGAATGCAAGGGTTTTTCAATATTTGTAAATCAATTAATGTGATATACCACATTAACAAACTGAAGAATAAAAACCACATGATCATCTCAGTAGATATAGAAAAAGATTTTAAAAGAATTCAACACCCATTTATGATCAAAACCCTTTAGAAAATGGGCATAGAGGGAACCTACCTCAATATAATAAAGGCCATGTATGACAAACCCACAGCTAACATCATTTTCAATGGTAAAAAGCTGAAAGCATCTCCTTTAAGATCAGGAGCAAGATGAAGATGCCCATCTTCACTATTTTTATTTAACATTGTTTTGGAAGTCCTAGCTAAAGCAATTAGAGAAGAAAAAGAAATCCAAATTGGAAAAGAATAAGTTAAACTGTCACTGCTTGCAGATAACATGATACTGTACATAAAAAATCCTAAAAAATGCTGCCAGAAAACTATTATAGTTCATCAATGAATTTAGCATAAACCTTCTGAATATCTATAAAGTGACAATAAATTATGAGAAAGAGAAAGAAACAATCCCATTTACTATTACATCAAAAAGAATAATATACCTAGGAATAAACCTACCTATGGAGGTGAAAGAACTATACTCTGAAAACTATAGGACACTGAAGAAAGAAATTGAGGAATATAAAAACAGATGGAAAGATATGCCATGTTCTTGGATTGGAAGAATTAAATTTGTTATATTTACCATATACACAAGGCAATCTACAGATTCAATGCAATCCCTATCAAATTACCAATGGCATTTTTTCATAGAACCAGAACCAAAATTTTGTTTAAAATTTTTGTGGAAATACAAAAGATACCAAATAACCAAAATAATATTGAGGAAATTACAGGCAATTTTTAAATATATTATTTTTATAACTCAGTTACATATTATATGCCCACTAATAGCATTTATTGCTCCAAAAATAAATAAATTCAGAATATTTGAGTTTTTCTACAATTCCATACATAAGTGCACCTAATATGAAGATTTGATAACACATTTCTCTACCTCTCAGAAACTGGTTGCAGTGGAAAACATTTTTTTTGCACATTTTGGTAGAATTTGAAAGTAGAAAAATTCCAGGCATTTTTAAGACCTTTGCTTTTTTAGAGATTTTCCTAAATGACAATTTTATATTTTACCCATTTTTTTATAGAGAGGTTGCCTTCCTCTTTACCTTTGAGTGTTCAAAGAAAAAAAATCTGTGAATAGGAAAGAATAATATTATAAAATATTGTAATATTTTATACTACTAATTTATATTTTGGAATGGAATCTAGAGAGAAAGGAAAGTAAATGATTCTGTACATGAAATCACATTTAGAGAATTTTGCTTTACAGTACAAATATGAAATAATTCAGTTTTGATTAATAACATTCTTTTGAACTGTTCCTTTCTTGAACTAGATGAAAATTGCTGTTGCAAAGATAGGAATATTAGTGGGGGTAAAGTGGGAAGAATGCTTCTTTGATAAATTTTGTTGCTAAGATTCTTAGATATCTTTTGGTCCTGACCTTACTTTTACCACGTTGTAAGTAAGTCTATGTTGTTCCATTTGCTAATTTGTTTTACTTTTTAAACACCACATTTGAGAAAAAAATTGGCAATCTTTATTTCTTCATTGCCAATGTCTTATTTTAAGCTGAGTGAAAAGGTTGCATCAGGCGATATTTTTCCACAAGACATTGGATAATTTTCTTCATTAGCATACTTTCATTCCAGTAACTAAATGTTCCTATCTATAATCTTGAGAAATATTGCAATTTGAATGTCAACATTTTCTTTGTGTATATGGAAGTTTTAGTTTACTCTAGTTATAAAGTCTTGATTGTTTTATAACATCCTTTGACCTAAATTGTAATATTCAAAGTATGTTCTATTTGGATGATACTAGACTCCTGAGTGTTTAATTACTCTACTGATATTTATCTGCTATATTTTTTCTTTATACCAAAGAGTTATATATGATTTAATTGTCTCTGGCGCTTTTTTCCTGAAACAATAACCTACACTATAGTTCCTACGTAACTGTATAGTTTATATAGACTGGTTATGGCTATCAAAGCATGAACTTAATTAAAAGCAATATCTCAAAGCTATAATGTAAGTGGTCAGGAAAGGATATAGATGCCTTTGAGAAGAGTTACTATAACAAACTCATCTCTTTAAATCAAAACAAATAGTTCTCAGCATGTAAGACTATTAAAAACAGTAGATACAAAGACAAATATTTACTGAATATAGGAAACGTGCCTTACTCAGATATATTAGTACATAATCTAAATGCCAGAAAAGTAGTCAAATTATATGATAGTTAATTTTTTTTAAATATGAGCAAGTGCTAAAATACTTGTCTTATGAAAGGTTAATCAAAGCCACCTTTAGGAATGATGGGCCTTAGGTCATTAGATATTAGTTCTATTGAAAAATAAATCATATCTTAATGTTGGCCAAATAGTTCAAATTGAGTAAAACATACACACACATGCATACACATAGTCGAATAACTCACTTGAAACAGGTCACTATATTGACCTGATACAGTGTGGACTAAATTTTTGCTTCATGTAATAATATAGAAAAGTATTTAGGAAGTAGCATTGTCCAAAGAAAAGGTACAGATTTAAAAATGATTAAGCCTTGGGCAAATGACATAACAAACAAAAGCACAACCTAAACTCTCAACCAAAAAGTAAATATTACTATTATTTTATGGATTATCATTTGTAGAGACCACATTTATTGTATGCCATTTTAGGGACAATATGTCTCAAACAATGTTGATATTTTGTTATATCCCAGTGCTATGATTGTCATTTCATCCCTCCTTGATTTGTTTAGCTTTTAAAAAGTACATAGGTATGATAAATAGATGGCAGTTTTATATATAGAGAGAGAGGTATGGGAAGAGGGAAAAAGAGGGAGAGAGATTCTCTTCAGTTTCCTTCAAATTCTTCATTTATTTCAACTACAGAGTTAGAGTTTTATGATATCTCTTGCCTTTAGACTCATAGAATTTCATAGTCTATACTTTGGCCAGATTCTTCCAAACTCAATGCTTTGAATCAAAAATCTGAAATTTCCTAGACCTTGCAATCCAGATATAAATGCTTACATTATTCCACATTATTACTGTCAATAAAATTCTCACTGACATCAACAAAAAAGAATTTTAAAGCTATAGGTTGGGTACAAAGCAGGAAGGAAGTGTAACAATGGTGGCTAATAAAAATAATCCATATTGATCTAGCTCAATGGTTAGAGATCAAGATTTTGAAAGTTTCATGCCCCTCCAGATTTACTTCTAATTTTATACTAATATTAAAATCATAGAATTAAGGTTTGCCTGAAATATTGTATTTCTAACATATATAATATTACAGATCCACAAATTGATTAGATTATATTGGGATTAAAAGCTGCAGCATTTCAGCTGCTTAAAAGATATTTCCTTGCTTAAGCCACATGTTCATCACCAGTCAGCTAGAAGGTTGTTAGGCTTATATTTGTTTTCTTCACTCTGTGATCCAAGCTGACAAAGTAACCATTGTTTCTCAGGTAGAGGAAGAGAGTGGTGAAACATGTGCTGGCTTTTTAAGCTTCTGTCTGGCAGGGACACATCACTTTTGTTTATGTTCAATAGGCCATATAAAGTTACATAACCTAACTTCAAATGGGTGAGATAGATCCGTTCTACTATGTGCTTGAAAAAGAGAAAGTTAGAATATTTATGTACAGCTACACATGTAAGTAGAGAGCATGATGTATTTCATCTAATCTGTTTTTCTCATCACTTCATTGTTTTACCCCAATATACCATTTCTATTATTTTTACATATCCAATGTTTTTTTTAAAGTACATACCATAATTTTGCAGATTTCTTAGATTTTTCTCTAAAACTTATTTGCTTTCTTATGAATTATAAACAATACTGATGCAAACTTTCATATACAGACAACTATATGAAATTATTCTTTTTAGGCTGTATAGTTCTAGAAAATTGATAATAAAGGAGTATCACCCAAATTATTCTGAATATTGCCCAAATTGACAGTGAACAAATTCATGGTCTTCCTACAGGCGATATCAATTTCTTCTCTAAAAATGACCATTATATTTGTGTTTTCTTTGCTATTCCAATTTGTAAGAAAAGTGATTTCATTTTATTTTTTTGGCTGCATTCACAGTGTATGAAAGTTCCTGGGCCAGGGATCCGACCTGCCCCACAGTTGTGACCCACGCCACAGCTGCTGCAATGCTGGATCCCTAACCTGCTGAGCCACTAGCATGATTTCATTTATTAATGTATATTTTGTAGATTACTTGTAAGGTTTATAAGATTAATTTTCTCTTTATTATTTTGGATTTCCTATATTGTGAATTCTCTGAAGTTTACAAACTAATTTAAAACAGGAATTAACAAAATTTATATTTTCTTGACATAAAGATAGTTATGTAATCGCTTAAAGTATTGCGTAGGCATAGCACATTTATTAATTTTTAAATTTAAATAAAATTAAATCACAAAAAGTATATTTTCTACCAAAAATAATATTAAAAAATCACTTTGAGGTAAAGTTCACTTAAAAATCACCATGAAAATGTACTTTTTCAGCATTCTGTATTATAAGTCTAAGCTTATTGAAGAACCTTTAAAATTATAAATGACCTTTGAAAAACATGGGTTTGAACTCTGTGGATTCACTTACACATACATTTTTTTCAGTAGTAAATATTTTGGTGCTGTGCTATCCATGGTTGGTTGAACTCATGGATGAGGAGCTGCAGATAAGGAAGAACCATGTGTACAGAGGAACCCCATATACAGATGGTTGTCTACAAATTATAAGTGAATTTTCCACTGTGCAGAGGATTGGCCCCCAAAAACCCCACATTTTCAAGATTCAACTGTAACTTTCTTATCTAGGTATGACTGCCTGAAAATGCTCATGTGATTGCTTTTGTTTATACTGCTTTAAAGATGTTCTTCTTTTGCATTTTTCATCTTTTGAATTTTTTTTTAGTGAATCTATTTTAAACAATATGAAAATCAGTACTGCTTTATGACTCTTAGTTTTTAGGTTTCACTCCATTTCCATTTGTTGAATCACTGACAGACACCCTCATATACTATTTTATCGCTTATTCTTATAGCTTTCCCTCAGTAGCCTTTTACTTGAGTGATTATGGTATTAATTTGTCATTTTGTTTTTATTTTTATTTTATTTTATTTTATTTTTTTGTCTTTTTGCTATTTCTCTGGGCCGCTCCCGTGGCATATGGAGGCTCCCAGGCTAGGGGTCGAATCGGAGCTGTGGCCACTGGCCTGGCCAGAGCCACAGCAACGCAGGATCCGAGCCACATCTACAACCTACACCACAGCTCACTGCAATGCCGGATCGTTAACCCACTGAGCAAGGGCAGGGACCGAACCCGCAACCTCATGGTTCCTAGTCAGATTCGTTAACCACTGCGCCACGACGGGAACTCCTGTCATTTTGTTTTTAAACAGCCGTATGGGTGCTAGAATTTCTTAATCTTTTCCTCTGTTGCCTGAATATTAGAATTGTTATGCAGATGATTGAAACTTTAATCTGAAACCTAAATTTCTTAGATTTCTTGGTCATAGAAAGGGGAAAGAATAGAAATGAAAGAAAGTATGACAGAACCTATCATTTCTATATATCTACCAAAGTGTTCCTCTGGATATTTTCCATATTATTTTCTATTGTATTTGTAACTTTAACCTGAAAATGTCTTGTCTGACAGGTACCTTATATACTTGAGACATTTTCATTTTTGTTTGTTTGTTTGTTTGTTTCTTTAAAGGGCTACACCCATGGCACATGGAGGTTCCCAGGCTAGGGGTCAAATTGGAGCTACAGCTGCTGGCCTATGCCACAGCCACAGCAACTCCAGATCTGAGCTGCGTATGTGACCTATACCACAGATCTCGGGAATGCCGGATCCTCAGCCTGCTGAGTGAGGCCAGGGATCAAACATGCAACCTCATTGTTCCTAATTGGATTTGTTTCCATTGCGCCATGATGGGAACTCCCTAGACATTTTCATTTTTGCTTCAATAAATATTTTTGAGTTTGTTGTTTGCTGAGACACTGGGATAGATAAAAAGATATTGAAAGAATGTTAAAGTATAGTCTAAAATTTCCTTTGAGATGCTTGAAAGCATACAGTGATACCATGAAAATTTCAAAACTTTATATATTTAGTAAAATTGGCTTTAAAATTTGATCGGTATATTTCCTGAAATATGTTGAGGTTTAAACAATTTGAAATTACCCCAAATATTACAAAACAAAACATTTATTGAGTCAATTTTGTGTGCATGGTCAGCATACAGACAAATGGGTAGTTGCTGAATAACTTCCCTCCCCGTAATTCCTCATTCCACCATCTAAAGCTAAAATTCACAGATCCTTCTTTGAAGCATATGTATGTATGCAGGTATATGGTAGCAACTTCAGAAGTATCTAAATCTGGAGTTACCATAACTATCTTTTTAAGAATATACATATGCTGAAGATAAATCGATCATAATAAGCCACAAAAATATCTATATAAGCGGTTTTAGATCATGGTCATGTTGTGAAGCTGCATAGGCAAAATGCATTTGAGTAAGGACTCTATCTCATGATTTTATTTTTTTTTTGTAAAAATCTTATATAAAAGTCTTCTAATATAATTTGTAGCCTTGATACCATACTTCCTATTCATAAAATTTGTTGAAGTATATTTGTACAAAGCACAAAACTCTGCACCATATTTACAAAAATATTAACAAAACTACCTTACATTTTTAAATTCATTTTGAAATATGGTGAGTTTAAGTATGTGCTAATTAGTGATTTACTTGCTTTTTATGATCATTATATCAAGCAGTGCCAAGTGATCATGCATCAGTGCCATTTGATAAAGACTTAGCTACTTGTGTGGTAGAAACATGGGGGTTTCTTTTTTTTTTCTGTTTCTCCATGTATAGAAATGTTATCTATGAGAAACATGAGAAAATACTCAAGATTTACCGATATATTTATATACATTAATGATTTAACAGAGGATGTAGACAGTGAGTGAGTTTGGAGCATACTATTAAAGTGGTTTCTAGTAGCTAAGAACTTACTTATAAGAAGTTGCAAGAAAATCCAAATAAAGCCAATAACATAGATCAGCATAATAATCTAAAAAATCCTATTAGATATAGATATGTTGTTAAAAGTAATTTAGTGATTTTTCCACAATTGGTTTCTGATATGTAAAGATCTATTAAAAGAAAAAAAAGTTTGGGAGTCTTTATAAAATGGGTTATGGACATTACAGACACTTCTTAGTATATAAAAAACAAAATGTGAACTTAATCTAAAAACAAGCCAAAGCTAATGTACTGCATTTAATTTGGTGATTGGACAAAGGTATATGCCATCAGGGAAAAAATATCCTGAAAAGGTCAGTGCTCATAGTACTATTTATGAGAAAGTAGTGTAGAAATATATTAAAGAGAGACGGTATTTTCCTGTTTCCCAGATAAAGGAAATGAAGTGGAAATTGAATGAGTCATAAGAGTTTAAGAAAGATGTAGTAAAAAATTGATCCATATTGTTTCTTTACTGTTTTTACAAAGTTTATATAAACAACTTAGAAGAAATTAATATCAAATGCATTTGAGTGAATAGAAGGAAATACTTCTCACAGCATTCTGGAAATATATTGCCTTTAGAAGGTTACAGAGTCAAAAACTGTAACTGATTAATAGAACCAATAATAATATTTGTATTGGCCAACATGAGGAAGTTGCGGCCAGCTCTATGCTAGCTTCAGGAACTTTTTCTCTGAACTTCATCCAAAAGCACTTTCTAGCTGGGGGCCCTGAGTGTGCTTAATTAACTCCGTCTGACCTAGTCACATAGAGTCAAGACATCAGTCTATCAGATTTGGCTCACTTTTTCCAGGGAGTTGTAGATGAAGGTCTTCCACCTATTTTTGAACTAACATAAGGAAACTTCTCCTCCCCCCCACGCTCAACACACACACATAGAAGAGAACATAGTGTGGTAAACTCAGCACCTTGAGCTACATTGATGAGTCCATAAACTTTCCTGTCCTGACCCTATGGAGATTATGTAGTATAACAGGCAAAATAAAGAGTTAAGGATCAGAAAATTGGGCTAAAAAATTATCTTCATTTAACTGACTATGTGACGGGCAAATCACTGAATTTGTCACAGCCTTAGTTTTCTCTATGAAAAACATGGAAACGATCACAATAAAACTCTGCTAGGAATATAAACTTTAGGTCATTAGTAAAAAATTATTTTGTTGAAAAATATATTCATAACTGGGGAATTCTCTACCACATACGAACATAAATAAAGCTTATTTTAGACCTTCCTGCCTTTTTTTCCTCATGTATTTTCACTTTTTCTAAATTTTAATGATATTCACCAGATGCCAAAGTATGTACTGCTTTGTGCCCTACCAGTATGTGTGCACATTTATTCTACATTATATTATTTTGGCTCATTCAAGAAAACTGCTGCTTAATTAATAAAGTCAAGTAAATGCATGTTGATAGTAGGAAAATGACCCACTGACAACAATGTTTACTTTGGCCTCATAGTCTCATTTCTCATTCCCAAGATTCACTTTCTCCTTTCATATTTTCCTGCTTTTAGCAAGATGGCTTCAGGGGCAACCTAACTATAGGTTGTGGGGTTTTTTTGTTTTTGTTTTTGTTTTTTTTTTGGGTAAAGAACGTAAAATGGGTGACAAAAATTTGTACCATCTTCTATATATAGGTGAAGAAGCTGCCCAACAATCCTTCTTTCTCCTGTGGTTTCCAAGCATCCAGGTGTAGTGATGTGATAGAAAAATCATAAAATGGAAAAAGCCTGCTGTCTGCATAACCACATAAAGGAAATCTGCCTGCCAACTATAACATTTATATTGAACTGCCTTAAGAGTTAGAAATAAACTTTTACTGTCTTAATTAAGCCACTGAAATTGTGGGGTTTATTTTTTAAACCTGCAAACATTACTCTAGCAAATATCCATTAATACAGATTAAATAAATTCAGACAGATGCGAACAGACATTTATAAATTCTGAGAATAACAGAAAAAGATGTGAGTGTGAGATAGATCTTGCTAATCTAAACTCCCACAGATGTATTTTACTAGAAGTTACAGACAGTGTTCTGTATCTACATGTTAGTTGGCTTCCCTGTGAAGGATGCCATCTTAGCACTTTCTACTCAGAAGCCAGACATCTACCCTTCTAAAGGCAAAACTCAAAGAGTGAAGGTCAAAGAAGAATGCACATTTCTTTACCTACCTATATAAAGCTTTCTTTTTGCATTTTCATCTTCTTTCAATATGAATGAAAGGAGTGATGATTACCCCTTAAACAAAATACTAAGCCTGCTTGCAAAGTTATGTCCTAATCTATATATAATGACAAAATAATTAGTATCTCAACATCTCCAGAAATTCCAACATTCAAAGAAGAGAGAGATATAAAATGTGCAGTGTCAGAAATATAATTTTATTACAACTCATTTTCCTTTTTATCTTCTGAAAATTTCTGATTGATAAGACAAAGTTAGAAAACTGTTTCTGCAAAGGGCCAGATAGTAAATATTTCAGGCTTCATAGGACCTACTGCCTTCACAGCTACTCAGCCTTTCCACTGAGCACCAACACAACTATATACAATCCATAAAAGATGCATCAGAGTTCCCATCGTGGCGCAGTGGTTAACGAATCCGACTAGGAACCGCGAGGTTGTGGGATTGATTCCTGGCCTTGCTCAGTGGGTTAAGGATCTGGAGTTGCCGTGAGCTGTGGTGTAGATTGCAGACGCTGCTCGGATTCCGCGTTGCTATGGCTCTGGTGTAGGCCGGTGGCTACAGCTCCAATTCAACCCCTAGCCTGGGAAACTCCATATGCCACGGGAGCAGCCCAAGAAATGGCAAAAAGACAAAAAAAAAATGCATGACCACATTCTTTTTTAACAAAAACAGGTGATGGCCTGAATTTGGTGCTCAGTCATAGTTTAGCAACCCCTGGTTTGAGAAATTAGTGTATATATATATATAGTGTTCTTTTTTAGTTCCTATTTTTTTCCAATGGCCTGTCTATAATCATAGATTGATTTCATAAAACTCTAATATCTTCATGGGAGGATGTGAGTTAGGCTTTGTGGATCTTAATTTAAAAAAAAAAATCAGCTCTCCCTCTTAAATTCAAACTCATTTTTTAAAAGATGGTAGATGGAGGCTAAAAGATTATTACTGATATAATCGATATTTGAGTATGGGCTTTGGGCACTTCCTAAGTTAATTTTATATGAATCCCAGAACTAGATCAATTTGCCTGCTAAGTTAAGGAGGGTGACAGGCCATTACAGGCCTCCACCATGGGGGAAGATCCCTTTAAAACAAAATGTGGGAGGACTGGGGCAGAGCAGAGAGTATATTTGCTGTGTGTAAACTCAGTCCTAAGATTAAAAAATAGAAGGGGTGAATACAAATCTCCAGCCTTTTGTTTGTTTGTTTCCTTCTAAACTCCATTATGCTAGTTAAACCATTTCTCTCCAACTTATTCCCATCCAAATATGGCATGAGGGGTGAAGGATGGGAGAGATCAGCATCGTCTGTTCCCACTAAGTAAGGAAACTCATCTAACTGAAATTAAGATGCAGAAAAGAAATATAATTTGCACTATAGAACATGGCTGATATAAATTACCAAAATCAAAGTTAAATAGACTTATATGCCAAAGTCTAGTGTTTAAAACCATATCACCTAGCCTGAACCAAAAACACTTTTCTTCTTCAAATACTATTCCTGTTTATCTGTCATATATTTTGGACAAATATATCAGATATTGAGGGTACCATCTTCCTAGACTACCAAAAATGTTTTTTAGGTCATGTTCCTTGTATCCAGTTCTTTATGTAAACATGTCTGTACCTCATTACATCCCCAGCAGAATTAATCACTTTCTTCCCTAGAGTTTGTGATTTATGAACAAAGCTGTTAAGTGCAGAGACAGCTCTCACTTTTACTGTTAATAGTAGTTTTAGGATAAGGAAGGAAATAAACTTTGAGAGGACTGTGAAAAATAGGTAACATGGATATAATGTAATCTGAATATGGGGTTTCTGCATTAACTACCTGAAATTGGGCTGAAATTCTACATTGTCTGCTAAATTGCTAGTTGACATCAGTTCAGCAAAATGTTAAGAAGTATCTCTGTTTCCATTTAAATTACTCCAGAACTCAAAAGAAGTTAAAACTACTGAGGAAGCAGGAATATGAGATTAATATAATCCCTCCATTTTCGAAACCCACAGATAGAGCTTCTTATAAAACATACTCTTTGTCTTTAAAAAATATATGAACTTGTTCTGGGAATCTTTTAATGTGAAATTATAATTTTGAATAGATATTTTGTTGATAAAATATATTTAATCGTTTGTGATTAATATCAATATTCTAAAATACCAATGTGAACATAAAAATATAAACCATTTTTCAGTGAGGCATATTATTATGAATGTATAGAAATTGAGAACTTTCAAAATTTTACAGTTGTATGGATCAAATGACATATTTTAGTAAAACTGTTTGAATTTCTTGTTCTGCCACAGTACATTTTCACCTGGTATTTTTAATCATTGTATACCTTAAAAAATATTGAAAATAACTCTTGGACAAGGTTTTTTCTTTTTGATTCATTCTTGGTTTTTGGCATGCTACATAGGCAAATTATGAATGATCATGCATAGTGTTGTCCAAGATCAAATATTCTTCTGTCAGAGACCCTGGCATGGAGTCAACAGCCTATAGCCTTTTTCAAATGATCCTCACCTAAGTTACTCATTGACTCTAATCCAGAAGTACTCATGATCAACTCATTGTAACAATGAAGCTGGAGCAGAAGTGGGTATCTGACCCAAGAATAGCCAGTCAGTATATCAGCCAGCCCCATTTGATTTGGTCTGCAGAATTGGCTAAGCCAATCAGATATCCTTTCTCAGAAATGGAAATTAGGCAATTAGAAATAGGAGTTCAAGCTGAAAATGTTGTAAGTACTCCCAGACCCTAAAGTTCTGAGAAAATGCAAGTTATACCTATGAAGAGGCAAAAGTAATAAGAGAAACTGTAAATAAAACACGTGACCTCTCGTGGTGAAGAAAAACAAGGGAGTTGTAGCACAAGAAAAAGAAATAAGTGTGCAGGGAGTAACAGTGGACATTAATGGCAGACATTGGACTACACACCTATTTTAATCCTGTTACTGCCCTTCTTGAAGCTAGGATATTTGATTCTTTTTATAATACATCTGAAATTCTGTCCTTCACAAGCACATAAACTTAGATAAGTGACAAAGTATAGATTTCTTTGAAGTATAGGATAAACAAAACAAAATAAAACAAAGGGGAAAAAAGCCCTTTGATTGCATCTTTGAAAAATGAAGTGGAATGGGGAAACTCTCTTTTGAATTAATTAGACAGAAAATTATAGTATAGCAGATACAGCAAGTATTGGTGCCAAGCGCACATCTTCCACTTTATAGCTCTGGGATTTTTAGCAAGCTACTTAACTTCTCTTGTATATACTTCAAAGCATAAAACATGGAGGTAAAATCTGTACCCGTCTCAGAGAGTTAATGTGAAGAATAAATGTTATTACATCTGAAATATTTAGAGGAGCACCTGAGGCATAGTAAGATCTCTGTGAATACCATTTTACTTATTATCATTTTACCAACTTCTTTAAAATTTGTCAGCTGTACATTTGACCACAAACACGTTCCTAAGCTTTTTGTCAGAAGATGACATTTTGCTTAATAATAGCATAGACACTAATAATGTTTTTGATTCTATGAGAACTATTCACATAAATTTGTGCAGTTTATTTGAATACAAACAGGGCCAAGATGCAAACTTTTATTTTTTTTAGTAGAATTGACCATGGAAATAAAACTCACAACCCTCCTTTGTAGAGGAAGTAACTATTGGCTATAGGTCAAGTCATGAACAGACAAGTTGAGTAAAAGAACTATAGAGTATTAATTTTCAGACATTTGTCTCCATAGAAGACATGAAGTCAAAGGGACTATTTTCACTTATTGTGAGATTTTGAACTACTCTGGATTACTTCCTTATAGGAAAACACAGAACTTGAAAGTTAAAAGTTTCCACTTTACTGTTGAATATATGGTTTCCATATAGTCCAAAATTTAATTTAAAAGTTTAAGAATTATGAGTGAGTCAGAGAGAGTTAGTGAATTGGAGAGGACAAGAAAGGGCAATAAACCAGATTTTTTGGTTTACCTTTAATATTTTCCATTAAGAGGTTTTTTCTATATATCTCCCATATTTTATTCTTGGACACACTTTTCTTTGTTTAAATATATTTAGCAAACCCATTGGAAGGAGAGTAGAATGGTTTTGAATGACGACTGTTGATAACTGTCTTCTCCATTTGTAGCAGAGTCAGAAGGAGGTATCCCTAATCACCTGGGACGTTTTCATCAGTTTAGGAACATTTAAAGAAATGCATTATTTGGCACAATATATAATTTTAGGTTAAAACTCTGGAAAATATACTTATCATAATGTTTAAATAGAAAACACACTAATCATAATGTTTAGATACAGTTATAATAATGTTTAAATTAGAAGCATACTTGATTTTTAATATATTTTAAAAAGGCTATAGAATGAACATGTCCCAGGAAAGGTTTCCATTTCCCCTTTTGCTTGATATACACTCCTATTGGTTACATTAATCTTCAAATTATTGATTACCAAATAACATTGTGAATTGGTCTTCTATAGCTTGAATCTAACTACTGTGTTTGTTTTATCATTAATCTTGTTGGTCATTATATCATTTACTGTTCATTATAGCAAGAGATAAATTGCACAAATGCTTGATATTGTTAGTTCAGCTTGGCTGCTTTCTTTAGTGACACTAATTCTCCAGAGCAGTTGGGCAAAATCAATGTATTATGCACCATTTATATTAAATTATGCTTGTTACATGACTGAATCAACACTACATAGAGTTTTCTCAAGTTAATTGATCAACTCCTACAAAACAAATTAATATGATACATCAAACTTATGGAAATTTCACCCAGAAAGAACATAATAAATGTCAGTTCTGGAAGAAGACCAGTATTCCTCCTGGAGTACTGAAATTCTCAACCCTAATCAAAAGACTGACTAAAATTAATAGAAGAGGGAATGCTAATGTAAATTTAAAGGAAAATATTTTTACTTTTCTATAAGAATAAGGTATTTACATCAATAATGTAAGTGGATTTGTTGAAACATTGCAGTGTTGTTTGATCCCCCTCCAATTACCTATGCCTTACCAAGTTAAGATAAAGATGGAATCTGAAAAATCACTTTAGGAGGGTCTTTATTTTCCATCTTTTTTTTTCTTTTTACTTTTCTATTTCAAATAGCTATTATAGGAGCCATTTCCTAAAGCAGAATCTTTCCATGTTTCAGCAAATTAACTCAACTTTAAAATTGTTAAAATACATTTCTTTTTGAGAATAGGATGGCAAATTTTTCCAACTATGCTAAATATAACTATGTTTTATAATCACAAACATATTCACTGGAGTTTCAACATGAATTTAGGCTAAGTGTAAGAAAAGAAAAATATTATAAATAAATATTATGTCAATTTATTTCCAAATAGCCTAGTTCTTACAGTTTTGTAAACTTGAGATTTTGAAATTTGGGGCCAATGCAAACACACACACACACACACACACACACACACACACACACACACACACACACACATGCCCAAACATCCCCAAACTAGAACTATTGAGCTTTATTTAGGCAAGTAATATTTAAATAAATTTTAAAAGTGCATATAAATCCTATGTGTTTATTATATGTGACTTGAAAATATATTTTAATCCTACATAAAATAATTTACTTTGTTTAAGTAAAATGTTAAGTTTAATCATTGAGTGTACTTTAACAGAAATAAATAAGAAATGAAAGTATTGAAAATAAATTATCAGTGTTATCTAACTACATGATACCTCACCAAGGAAATGAGTATAAAATTGGAGGAAAAAACATGTTAGACTACTTTAGCTATGTTTTACAAAGATGAGTGTACTTTCAGCAGTATACTGTTCCTCTGTGTTTAGGTAAAGATAGAGTGGCCTGCTTTGATATGTGTAGAGTATAGGTCTTCTTTTCAGTTCTTTCCTCTACTTAATGGCTTACCATTTCCTTTCTTTTCCAGAATGTTCTTTAAGCATTTAGATATAACCTTTACTGACCTTGGTAATGAATTATGTTCATTAATTTGGTGTGTTCTCATTAACATCCAGTTAAAAATTGTATGTAAGTTTTCTGAGCAAAAACAAAGAAACTATGTATTCAATATATTCTTTTTAAGTTGAATGGCAGATTAATAATATATTCCTTTCTGTAAAGTAGCATCTGTTGAGTGGAGGTATTAATTCCATAGTATGGTTTTTCTGACTATGTTTTTAGAAATTTTATGGAATTAAATTCCCAAAGGACAATAATTGAAATTATTTTAAGTAATTGAGCCATTCAAGAAAATATTTAATTTTTTTTTATATTTTAAAAACTCAAAACAAGATATTTTACCATAGTAACGTCACGCTCTACATATTGTCATATATATCAGTAAAAACTGAATGGACATAGTCCTTATAATTTTAGTTTACTTATTCAAACTTGAATTTAGTAGGCCAATTATGTTTAGATTTTTAAAAAGTATGTTTCAAGTTTAATGATGTTATAATATTTGAATTTTATACAATATGTACTTTTATCTCCCATAAAAATTAATTGTAGAAGGTTGAGATACCATGACATTTTATTTTCACAGTGCCTATGACCAGTTGTATCTGATTCATAGATATTATAGGATAATAGAATAAATTAGATCATTTAGGATCCATGTATTTTTATCACTGTAGTATTTTGATCCTTGTAACTAAGTAAATTTCCTAAAATTTTATTTTTCTTTTAAGATAGGTAGTTGGAATCTGAGGCAAGGATTAACATGACAGAACCAATCTTGTGTTTGTGTCTTTAGAATATTAAAATTCCAGATATTCAAAAAACAAAATTGTTTGAATGACCTTTTTTAAAGAAATGTGTCTGGATTTTTTTTTTTTTAACCACAGTAAACACAGTTATTGAGAGACAGCTTTTCTCATACACAGGCACACAATTAAGGGTTTCATTTTAGTCTCTAAATTGCAAACTCAAAATAATTTGGCTTGAATAATTAACATTATCTTTTATTTGTCCTTGTTATGAGAAATTTGGCAAAAGGTGATCTGAGACAGTGTGACTCCATACTGCTGCCAGAGATCTAGGATCTTTTGATATTTTAATCACGTATTCCTTACTTGTGGCACTTGACTTGTAGTTCCAGTTCATCTCTGAGCATTGCATCAGTTTTCCTGACAGCCAGAAGGGCAAGGGGAAAATGTCACATGACTTTGGAGTCAACCATCCTTTATCCTTTCACTCAAACAAGTTAAAGAACTTGTCAAAGCTACAGTCAACATCTTTCACATGTTGATGAGAGGTGTGTTACATGGGTATTCTGATCTACAAGGGAAAGTAGAAAATACAGACTTATTATCCCTGGTGAAATTAGGATTACTTTTGTAGGTGAAAAGGAAAAAATGGATATTGCTTATTGAAATTACAGTCTTTGCCAGAGTCTGTGCTACAATTTTACAGAATAAATTTATCATCAATCTTTCTGTATAAAATCATTTTAGGGCAAAGTCTGTCCAGATGACAGAGTTGCATATGTGGGATTTTTGCTTCTGCATGGAAATGTTTTACTAGAGTAGACTCAGTATGGATATTAAGGTCAGGTAGATGAGTTTGATTCCTTACTTTGTCTCTTGTCCAGTGTGTTAACTTGGGTAACCCGGGCCTGATATTGCCTTAGTGACCTTATACAGTTATTGAGCGAATTAAATGAAATAATGAATATAATGAGCATGGCCCATGTTTGGTACTCATTGATAGTCACCTCTTCCTGCCTTCCTGATTTTCCTTTCTAGCCTGAATAGTACATTTGAAATCTTTCCTTCTACAAGTCAAAAAGATGCTATTTCCAAGAATGACATAAGAATGGGAAATATTTCACAGAGACAAATCTTTATTAACTTCAACATCATTATCATTATCATAAAAATTGTCATAATTATTGATAAATTAACCTCAAATACAGAACCCAGAGCTGAATGTCAGTTTCCATTTATCAAGACACCACAGCTGATAGAATCTTTTAAACTCAGAATCTATTTGAAAATACATTTTTAGAAATTTTTCATTCCAGGCAACTTTTATAGTATTCTGTCCCAAATTTTCTAGTAGATGCTCTTTGTCACTATTGGCATTTTTCTTTGTATTTGTCATTCTTGTTTTGTTCTCTGTTTGAAACTACTGTATAGCAACCCCCAAGCAAGGCAGCTGTTAAGTTGCTAAAGAAGATTTTATCTTAATAAGTAAATTTTAGGGTTAATTACTTAGAATATTTCTTTAAAATGTTTAAGTATTTTTAAACCTCACATACATTTCTCATTTCTTGATATATCTTATATTTGTTTTGAAATATTTTTAAAATTTTTACATTATAGCTGATTTACAATGTTCTGTCAGTTTCTGCTGCACAGCAAAATTGACCCAGCTATAGATCCATATACATTCTTTTTTTCACATTATTCTTCATCATGTTCCTTCACAAGTTTCCTGTGCTATAGAGCAGAATCTCATTGCTAATCCATTCCAAATACAATAGTTTGCATCTACTATCCCCAAGCTCCCAGTCCATCCCACTCCCTTCCCCTCCCTCTTGGCAACCACAAGTCTGTCCTCCATATCCACGAATTTGTTTCTTTTCTGTAGATAGGTTCATTTGTGCTGTTTATTAGATTCCAAACATAAAGGATATCATATGGTATTTTTCTTTCTCCTTCTTACTTACTTCACTTAGTATGAGTCTCTACTTCCATCCTTGTTGCCACAAATGGCATTATTTTATTCTTTTTTATGACCGAGAAGTATTCCATCATGTAAATGTACCACAATTTCTTAATTCATTCAACCATCAGTGGACATTTGGGTTGTTTCCATGTATTGGCTATTGTAAATAGTACTGCAATGAACATAGGGGTGCATGTGTCTTTTTCAATGAAAGCTTTGTCTGGATATATCTCCAGGAATGGTATTGCTGGATCATATGGTAGTTCTATATTGATTTTTCTGAGGTATCTCCATACCATTTTCAATAGTGATTGTATCAATTTACATGCCCACCAACAGTGGAGGAGAATTCTCTTTTCTCCACAACCTCTCCAGCATTTGTTATTTGTAGACCTACTAATGATGGCCATTCTGACCTGTGTGAGGTGGTACCTCAATGTAATTTTGATTTTCATTTCTCTAATAATTAGTGATGTTGAGCATTTTTTCATGTGCCTGTTGGCCAACATATGTCTTCTTTAGAGAAATGTCTATTTAGGTCTTCTCCCCATTTTTCAATTGTTTTGTTGTTGTTATTGTTGTTTGTTTTGGTTTTTTTTTTTTTTTGCTGTTGAGTTGTAGGAGTTGTTTGTATATATTGGAGATTAAGCCCTGTTGGTTGCATTGTTTAAAACTATTTTCTCCCATTCCATATTTTTTTTTCCTTTGCCGTGCAAAAGCTTGTAAGTTTGATTAGATCCCGTTGGTTTATTTTTACTCTCATTTTGGTTGCTTTGAGAGAGTGACCTGAGAAAACATTTTTAAAGTTCATGTCAGAGAATGTTTTGCCTATGTTCTCATCTAGGAGTTTTATGGTGTATTGTCTTATGTTTAAGTCTTTAAACCATTTTCAGCTTATTTTTGTGTATGATATGAGGGTGTATTCTAGTTTCCTTGGTTTACATGCACCCGTACAATTTTCCCAGCACCACTTTCTGAAAAGATGATCTTTTTCCCATTTTATATTCTTGCCTCCTTTGTCAAAGATTAATTGATGATAGGTTTCTGGGTTTATTTATGAGTTCTTTATTCTTTTCCGTTAGGATATATGTCTATTTTTTGTGCCAGTACCACACTCTCTTGATTTCTGTAGTTTTGTAATATTGTCTGAAATCTGGGAAAGTTATGCCTCCTGCTTGTTTTTTTTTTTTTTTTTCCATCAGGATTCCTTTGGCAATACTGGACCTTTTATGATTTCATATAAATTTTTGGATTGTTTGCTATAGTTCTGTGACAAGTGTCATGGGTAATTTGATAGGGATTGCATTGTATCTGCAGATTGCTTTTGGTAGTATGGCCATTTTAACAATATTAATTCTTCCATCCAGGAGCATGGAATATCTTTCCATTTCTTTGAATCCTCTTTAATTTCTTTGATGGTTATTTAGTTCTAATTTCCCTAATGAAGGTTTTATAGTTCTTAGCATATGAGTCTTTCACCTCCTTGGTCAGGTGTATTCCCATGTATTTGATTTTTTGGGGTGCAATTTTAAAAAGTATTGTGTTTTTGTATTCCTTTCTAATATTTCATTGTTAGTGTACATAAATGCAACCAGTTTCTGAATGTTAATTTTGTATCCTGCTACTTTGCTGAATTCATTGATTACTTTGAGTAGTTTTTGTGTGGAATCCTTAGGGTTTTCTATATATAGTATCATGTCATCTGCATAGAGTGACAACTTTACCTCTTCTCTTCTAATTTGGATACCTTTTATTTCTTTTGTTTGTCTGATTGCAGTGGCTAGGACTTCCAATACTATGTTGAATAACAGTGGTGAGAGTGGCCATCCTTTCTTATTCCAGATTTTAGTGGTAAGGCTTTCAGCTTTTCTCCATCAAGTATTGTATTTGCTGTGGGTTTTTCATAAACGGCTTTTATTATGTTGAGGTATGTTCCCTCTATACTCATTTTGGTAAGAGTTTTTATCATGAATGGATGTTGGGGTTTGTCAAATTCTTTTTCTGCATCTAATGAGATGATCATGTGGTTTTTGACTTTTCTTTTTTAATACGGTGTATGATGTTGATTGATTTGCATATTTTGAACCATCCTTCTGCACCTGGGATGAAGCCCACTTGGTCGTGGTGCATAATCTTTTTTATATGTTGGTGAATTTGATTGGCTAAAATATTTTTAAGAATTTTTGTGTCTATATTCATCAAGATATTGGCCTATAATTTCTTTTGTGGTGGTATCTTTTGTCTGGTTTTGGCACTAGAGTGATGGTAGCTTCATAGAATGTCTTTGGGAGTGTTCCTTCTGTTTTGAAATATTTAATACTTTAAAAAATTATTTTCCATTATGTATTTAAAAATAGGAAAAATTTAGATTTTTCCAATTTTTTTGTAAAATGACATTAAAATATGTAAATTCTATTTTATACTGAAAAGTAAAACAAAACAAGAGAAAAACAAACAAACATTTAATCTCAGAGCATACTCAAAGGGCTTTACATTTTATGATAATAATGAATATTAATTTTTTTTAGTTAAATGAAATTAGTTTATTACAATTAATTATCAAAATATCACTCTTAGAAATTTTATTATTTAAAATTAAGAAATTATTCACTCAGGGAGTTCCCATTGTGGCTCAGTGCAAACAAATCTGACTAGCATTCATGAGGGTACAGTTTTGATCCCTGGCTTTGCTCAGTGGGTTAAGGATCTGGCACTGATGTGAGCTGTGGTATAGGTCACACATGTGGCTAGGGTCTGTATTGCAGTAGCTATGGCACAGGCCAGCAACTACAGCTCCAATTCGACCCCTAGCCTGGAAACTTCTGTATGCTAGGGTTCAGACCTAAAAAGACAAAAAAAATTATTCACTCAACATAAAATACCAATATAAGACATAAAATGCTTGTCTATTTTTTAATAAAATATATCATTTGATGCCTAATCAAGTAGTGAAAAATAAATATTCTGAAATATACATGATAATATGTCTATACTTCTTGCCTCTATTTCTCCCAAAGTTTCCCAGGACTCTTTAGAAGTCAGCTTTTTTTAACATTGAGATCTCATTCCCTGTTATCCTTCACAAACCCTCTGTTTTAGGTGGTCTCATCAGCACATCATGGAAGTCTTCCTCTTAGAGATTGTTTTTTAAGCACTGCTTCCTGCCCTGGTCCAATTTCAAGGGCTACTTTAAATGTTATCCCTTAAAGAAAGCCTCCCTGAATGCTTTAGTCTTTGGGGATAATTTCCACAGATCTTATAGACCATTTTTAGCTCCTATCTTTCATATTCCCTGTAGAAGTTGCAGTGTTATAATGTTTTCCCTGGGTCTCTGTCCCTTCTCTGCAACTAAATCAAACTGTTTACAGGCAGATATAATTTCTTATCCTCAAAAGACAGAACATGATTTATTCATGTTTATTATTCCTGATGATATAAAGAGCAATAGCAGGAAAAAAAAAACAGCTATGAACACATTCTGCAGTGGTTAGGCAAAACCATATAGGATTGATAATGTTTAAATGGTTGATGAAAAATAAAAAAATAGATAATTAAATCAGCATTGCTTTAAAGATTGTTCATCTAAGAAAGACAATACATAAATATATTAACTTCAGCCATTCATGAAAACAAGGACTTCCTCTTTCTAAAAGAAACATCAGGCTCCATATCTGCTTAGTTTGGTTTACTTGAAAGATGTTCTGTGAGATTATATTTGCTGTGGGCAGATAAGACAATTCCTCTTCACATGGAAGGCCAGCATGCTGAACTTTGCTTTGGCATAACTTATAAAACAGGAAATTCATCAGCTGTGTAAGTTTACATTGATATATTTTTTACTCCAGATGGACTGAATTAGCTGAGAGTAGAAAGCAGTTTTGACTATATCTCCAGAAACCTTCTGCTCTTGTCTCCTCTTTATCTAACCATAGAGGTGTTTAGCTATCATGTTTGTCATAGTAAATATAGTAACTATCTATATCTGTAGATGTAAATAGTCATAGATATAGATAGATGGTAAAAATGTCCACCCAAAAAAGTCAAAACAGAAATGCTATATATAGAATACCCAGTGTCAACCATCTTTTGTTTTTTCCTATATGTTCTAAAAGGAAATAAGGGACAATGATGAGTTGTTTTTCCTTTAAAAGCTGGAACTGTACTAATTAGTAAGAATTTTTGCTCATAAAATAGTCCTTTTAGGTTACTTATAAGACTAATGGAGCTATTAATGGACCTAGAACTAAATGTAGTTGTTTAAGGCTTCTTCAAGAGGTCATTCTTTCCTCTCTGTTGAAGTGATGTTTATAACAATTTGGTGGAGGAAAGGGAAAATACAGCTTTTATCTTTCTGTTTTTGTTTGTTCAGTTTTAATTTTGAGCAACTGATTTAGGCAGTGCAGGGCAACAGGTAAGATACTTTCTTTTTTACTTTAGCGATATTCATATTGTTTTTGTGACATTCATATTCGTATGGTTTATCATAGATGTTATTTTCCTTTCATTGGTTTAATATGTTCATGCTAATAAATATCACATCTTATTTAAATACATATTTTCTTATGGTAAAATCATATTTTTTTATGATTTCTATTGAAACTTTTTTTTGCTTCTGTAACAGATTGAACAATCTGGAGTATGAAAAAAATAAGTCTTCTGAAAATAAGTAATGAACTTTGTTTTCTTCTTTGTCTTAAAAGAGAATGCTATAAAGATAGAAGAAAAAAAGTGAAAAGGTTGCTTATGTGTCCTCCAAAACCAGACTATTCTCATTAATTTTTATCTAGAATTCAAATGGATCCAAAAATTAAAATCTCTTATCACATGGATAATTATTTTTTGTTATATGCAGTAACAAGCATATATTGATCAAAATATCAAATATGTCTTGTTTCAGTCTTGCCTTAATCTTTCCATAATAGCCCTGTTTTCATAAGCTGTTTTAACTTCTTATTAATAACTAATATTGCATCAATTATTAATATTAATACAGACAATCCTTAAATGGAGTGAGTCTTGAAGGCACCGTTTTTCTGATGCAACACTTTCAATGTTACTTGTAATTCTTTATTTATTTCCTTTAACCATTGTACCACATTCTGTATCTTGTTTTACCATCTTACCACTTCAGCACATCAGACTTGAGCTTCTTTACTTTTCTCTTCTTTCTTTTTATGTACAGTGAGAAATAAGAGAAACCAAGTCCACATCACTAAAATTTTATCACACTGGCCTGTGCCTTATTTCCCAATGTGGCTGCACAGAAGAAAACTATACTCTTCATATTAAAAGTCCATCAATCTTTTAAATATCTGTGAAACATTCATTTTGATTTTGTATGTTTAAAGTATTAATTCAGATATCTAGGGGTGTGATTTTATCCCTCAATCTGTTCTATATCTTGTAGACCTTTTTAATATATAAATACATATAAAATATACACATTTATCCATTCTAAAACAAAACGTATTGTTTATTGCAAAATGTATAACTTTTCATTTTCTGTTTTTGCACTTTCTATTAGTTAAAAATTAAAATTGATTATATGGTACTTTGTGTCCTTATTTTCCTCATGTATATAATTAATATATACATATATATATAAATATATATTTGTTTTTATTTATCCATTGATATATATTCTTGGATGTTTCTTTAACATTACATCATATACAGTATACTGAATTTATTTCAACAATCATGCATCTAATTTTCAAGGTCTGTTTCTTATTCTTTACAGAGACTTTTAACATTCTTTTTATCTAACTCTAAATTTCACTGAGGTCACCTATAATAATGCTTTAAACTTTTTCAAAAATCTCTTGTTCCTTCAAGCATTAAAGGGCTTTTTTTTTTCTTATTTGTAGAGTCTCCCACATTATGTATGTTTTCCTCCTTAAAGTGTGGTGATTCTTGTTGAACCGTTAAGAATATGAGATCTTGCCAGAGTAATTAAACAAAGAATTAAATTTATTTTTCTAGTTGGCTTGGGTGGATTTCCTCAGCTGTTTTTCAAATTGGTTTCCTATTAGACCTCCTTCAGGGCTGGAAAGCCAACTAGTTGCTCTTCTGGGGATAAGAGGGGAGTGGGGGAAGGATGACCTTGAGTACTGGTAGGCTTCCTTACATTATGAACAGAAAGGAGGTCAGTTCAATAAAAAAAATTCAAAAAAGACTTCAAATTGATATATAAAAAGATTTACATTGTGGTGGTTGTTTTGTAGTATTAAGGATCTGCATACAGATGACCTAGAAGTTCATTGCTTGGAAATGGGTCTACGGTTAATGCAGGCTAATGGGGTGCCAGATAGCAGCTAGTAGCACTAAAATAGATATATGCTAATAAATGTTAAGAATCAAACTTTAAGATAGATTTTAATATATCATTCTAGTTTCAGGAAGGACTAGAGTATAGGTGATGAATGAATACAATCGATGTGTACTTTTGAAGCATAAGTTCATGAAACCTCTATTCTATTTTTTTTTCCTGGTGAAATTTGCATGTTAGTATTATGAATTGCATAATCATAAAACCCACACTTCATATTTTATTCACCCAGATAAAACTGACAAAGTATTACTTTGTGTATTCTCGTGACTCTTCTTGTGTATATGTTTGAGGCATGAAGGGTAAATCATGGGTTTTAAAATGTTTTACAGAAAGATGCCCTCTCTTAGGCATGGGGAAAATCTCCCAAACACTGGTTGCTTAAGTACATTCTATATGGGGATTTAGGTTAATTTCTCCCTATCTTTGGGCACATTGGTAAAAGCTAATCATTCAGCTAATCATCATTCTCTAACTTATATCCACCTAGCTCCTTCCTTACAGAGCAATAGCTTATCCAGCCTCAAACATCTTTTAGTAGAGAAAGTCTCAGAGATTTCTAACATTCATGTAGAATAAATGTTTACTATTAAGTGACATAGGTGGCTGAGTTGAGGATATGAGAAACACAATCATCTTTCTTTTCTCCCAGCTGTCAACTTTAGAATTAAAGTAAAATTAATTAAAATAAAATTAATTAATTAAAAAATTAAAGTATGGAATTGGTGCCACTTCCTCATTTTCTCTCGTTCATTTTTTTTTTGGCCACACCCACAGCATGTGGAAGTTCCCTGGCCAGGGATCAAACCTGTGCCACAGCAGTGACCTGAACGAATGCAGTGACAATGATGGATTCTTAACACACTTCTCCATCAGGGAATTCCTCTCCTTCATTTTTAAAGAAATACTTCCTTGTGGTAAAGTATATGCTAATACATGTCATTGATTACCCTTAGTATTAGTAACTACTTCTCAATACTTGCTTTCCCTCTTCTCAATTTAGGGAGCAAAGGTCTACATCAAAGTGCATCCGGGGTAAAGATACAGTAATTTCATTTTGAATGATACCTTTTGTTCTAGCAGCTGAGCTCCATTTATTTTGTGCCCTATACTTGGCATACTCTTCTCCTTTTTTCCTTCTTCACTTATATTTTTCCTTTTTTATAGACTAAATTGGCTCCACATTCTGAGCTTAATGAATATGTACATATTGGCAGTAGTGTAATTTATCTAGAGGGCTGAGCCAGCTGCATGGTACAGAGCTTTCATTTCATCTTAAGGAAGTAAAACAACAACAACAATAAAAACCCAATATTACACTAATCTTCATGTTCACATGAGAAGCATTATAGGAATCTTTGAAAAATATGAAATAGATTAAGGACGCCATTTAAATAACCAGCATACTGCAGTGGTTAGCACCTATTATCAAGTAGTATCCCAAAGAAGTGAAGCTAATTTGTTGGAATCTGTATCAAAAAGAATGTATTAAAGAACTGCCACTGTGGAAAGATTCAGTTTGTATATATCCTTCATCAGCAACTATGCTTTGAAATTTAAATTCAAAAAGTTATTAGGCCAGCAGTTACGTGATGATTGGAAATAGGTCTTAGGACTAAGGAAAGCTTATTGAAACAGTCTGTTTAGCGTCCGTAATGACTTTTGCTTCTTTCTTTCAAAATGATTTTTGTGATAAGTTTTCACTCTTATGATTTAAGAGGAAATCTTTCTATTTTAGACATAAAATAAAAACAAAGACGTGTAAATTAAAGGGAGGAAAGTAATTAGTATTACTAATCTAGGAAAAATAGATTATGAGAAACATGAACCCAGTCACACAAAGTATAGTTGACTCCAACATTACTTGTATCTGTCTTATCTAAAAATGATATAGAGCTATTACCTGTACCCAAGCTTTATTTTTAAACCTCTTAAACAAAACTAAGAGTGCTGTTTACAGTATCCAACTCACAAATGTTTACTTCAAACCTCTCTTCCTGCCATAGTATTTATATCATGCCTACATGACTACCTAACCAGTTATTGAAATCTGAAAAAAAAATTTTTTTCAGGGACTTGTGAGACTGACAAATTACAATTGAATATGTTCTCCTTCCTATTTTTTTAAAATTTATGTGCATTGAATATAGATTAAGTTGAATATAGAGAAAAGTCTTACTGAAAGACCAAGACCCTCCCCACCATTAGTACTTTCCATGACACCTTCCTAAGTCTGTAGTCAAGTGTCAGTACTGTTTCTCTTCTCAGTGTTTTTCTTCAGAAAAGATCGGTGAAATTAATTTATCTCACTCATGTTTCTGAGCATTTAAAACCCACACTTTGATGTCCCAATGAAGAGATATTTAATGTATGTATAGTATGACCTAAATAACTGCAGTATATGTAGCATCATCATTTTTATTTATGGCTAAGGCATTAGTCAAGAAGGAAAAAAATTCATTGATCTAGTGCATGAGCCAATATTAAAAATAATTATTTTAATTCACTTAAAATTGCATCTAAGTCAAATATAGGATATATTTAGATCATTCCCTCCTCTGATTTGTACCAGTTTAACTGAAAATTCATGATACCTGTTCAGAATCCTCCTTAACATAATGCTCCCAGCAGCCAATATTAATTGTTCAAAACTTCTGGTGAAGTAAAAACTGTTTGAAATTCCTGATATAAATAATGGAGATTAGAGGAGTTTGGGGATGAGTAATTTTTGTCTAACATAAGGTTGGTAAATCCAAGCTCTTCTTCATGACTGTTTCCCAGCTTGCTCTGTATCCCCACTTTCCTCCCAGGAATAGTCGCTCCCATAGTGAACTCACTGTGACTCAGCCACTGTCTTTGGAGAGTGGAAATGTAGCTAGATGGGGAATGAAGAAAAACAACTTTTTAGGACAAATTCTGCCTGTTTGAACTTCAGCTTTCTCATCATCTCATATGTAATCTAGGCTTAATATTTAGTGACCATTGAGTTCCCATCTGGGTCTTGGTATCACAACCCAGTGCCAAGGCAATGGCTCCTGGAGGCATTAGGGATTTAGATTTCAAGTTTCTCACTTTTGAGATTTTAATGCTCTGTTGTACTTTTTATGGTTTAATGTTATGCAGCTTTCATAGAAACAACTGTGTAGTTATTTAAAACATATCATAATTATTATGATGATGCCTTTGCTAATATGATGATCTGTTTGTGGTAAAACAGAGTCGTTTTTACTCCTACACAGCTCTTCTGAAAGGAAACTGTGCTTGTGGGTGAAATTATGCTTTTGCTAATACAGTATTATAATATTTTTTGAAATATATATTCACGTCAAAATCGCTGTTTCTACACACAGGAAAAATATGGCAGTGCATTAAAGCCACCAAACCGATAAAGTCCCAAAGACCTCTGCTGCTTTTTTCTTCTTCCTTTCTATCCATAGAAAAATAAGCTTTTGTTTTGAATTCTGAAGGTAAAAGGAAATAGAAAGAATTGTCATTTCATTTCAACTAAATATTTCATGTTATTTGGATTTCTTCATGGGAAAATATATATGATATGCTATCAGAGAAAAAGTGAAGCATAAAAATTACACCTGTATAAACACATGCATAGGAAAAATGTCAGAATGATAATATATCAGAGGTAACAGTAGCTGTCAGTGCAGTTAATATGGGTAATGCGTTTTTTTCTTTTCTTCTATGAATTTTAAATTTATCTTAACTACTATTTTTAAATATTTTTCAGTATCTAAAAATGATAGATGTTTTAAATAATGTATTGGTAAATGTATTTAAGTGAGTCTTATTGAGAAGGCTGAGGGCTTCTAAAGGGATGGAAAAATGAACAGGGTGAAAGTTTCTGAGTTCCTTGAGTTCACAATAGAAGAGTTTTTCTCCCTGGGATACACAGGGTTCAGGTGATTATTCTTCTTCCCCATCACTCCATGGATGTGGCACTTCTTTAGGTGCTTTCCTTCGGTCCATCCCTTCCCTAACCCTTATTCAGAGGTACTGACTCTTTCTCTGTGCTCCACCTTCACTATTGATTTTCTCTGACACTTGTTAGCCAGTTCCACTGCTTTGTGGCTTATTTTTGTTTGCTTCTCTTATTCCTTCAAAGGAGGAAAGGTTTCTTCCAGTTATTGGCCAAGGTTTATTTGTTTTCTCCAAAACTCCAATTTGTTTAATATGAATTGGATCTTACCAACTTTTTTTAATTCATACTTTACATGAGGTTTCACATTTTTTTCCTCTCACCATATTACAGAAAGATAATGAAGAAACCAGCAATATTGAAAATTCGTATTTCCTAACTAAATTCACCCTTTGTCATAGGTAATGGAAGTTCTAGCCACACCCTTGCTTTCTTTTACTGTATTATCATCATCTTAATTCTTGAATGGCATATATGTTATACAACCTGCTTGTTCTGCAGAGTTCTTTTACTTAATAGATATAGAAAATCATTTCAAATGTTGATAAAATCATAGCAGTATGAATGCTAATGAATCTTTGCCTCCAAAAGTAGTACTTCTAAAAGTAATAAATATTAGTAATAAATATTAGCAATAAATGAAGAACTTTGGGAGTTCCCATTGTGGCTCAGCAGAAATAAATCTGACTAGCATCCCTGAGGATGCAGTTTTGATCCTTGGCTTCATTGCACTCAGTGGGTTAAGGATACAGTATTGTTGTGAGCTGTGGTGTGGGTTGCAGACACAGCTGGGATCTGGCATTGCTGTGGCTGTGGTGTAGGCCAGCAGTTACAGCTCCAATTCAGCCCCTAGCCTGGGAACCTCCATGTGCTAGGGTGCGCCCTAAAAAGACAAAAGACAAAAAAAAACCCAAAAAACAACTTTGGTAATGCAGGAGGACTCTTTTGATTGGTGACTCTAGGTTTATTCAAGCTATGAAAATAAAGTGATGTTATTACCATGCACTGTCTTTGCTCAGATCAATAATGAACCGTCTACTTCAGGGAATTTTAAAATTCTCATGACAGTATCATACAACATGTTAATCTTAGGAAAGGTAGTTTTTTCAAAAACTTTTACAACTTCCTTAGAAACAATAGCATTGAAATCAAATACCACTTAGTCAAATGGTTCCCAGTTATTCAAATATGTGATATCATTTGTACAATTAATGATATGCGGTGCTTGGAGCATTTGGAAAAATTTACAAGGTCATAAAGAAGTAATTATTTCTTGATCCCGAATTGGATTATTTTAATAACATGTATGGAATACTTCAGTGTTTAGGAGCAATATACAATGGTTTAATTCTAGTCCTTTAAACTTCATAATACTATAGGCATTATTTCATAAATTTATATTTAATATTTCTGTATTATTACTCTGTATCTTTATTTCCAGTTGGAATATTCATAACCTGGCATTAAAATATTTAAGATATTCTTCTCTCTTTTTTTAACTAAAACAAATCCTTTGGGTAATTTCAATTCAGCCTATTTGTACTTAATTTTTCTCAACCTTTAATTTTGTCTGTTTTATTTTCCAATTTCTATTCAGTAGAACAAATTTTTTATCATCAGTGTAATTTTATGAACTTTTTAAAAAAAATATGAATATTTGCAATGAAAAATTATAATAATGTAATAAAATGGTTATGCCTCAAAACAATATCATACAAAAATGGTTATATCTGGTCTGACTTTCTCACTAGTCTGTGTTTGCAGGATATATAATTTAATCAATTTTAAATAATTTGCTTGAAATAAAATTTGGAAATTCAATGAATTTACACAATCTATAAAGGACCATAACTAACACAATGATCATGGTATACAATATATCTATCATGCCAAAATGTTTCTCTATACCCTCTTAGAAGTAAACGCCCATTCTCAAATATTAGCATCTGAAACACACGACTATGCTCTATAATTTTTTCTTATCAAAATTTCATATAAATAGAATTAAAAAGTATATAGTATTGAATCTAGTTTCTTTTACTTAACATATGATTTTGAGATTCATTCAAGTTGTTAGATGTATCTGTAATGTGGTCTTTTATATTGCCAAGTAGCATTCCATGTTGTGAACATGCCAGATTTGTTTTTCTTATTCTCCTCTGATGGGCATTTGAGTTGTTTCTGTTTGAGTGTATTATGAGTAGAACTGCCTTGAATATTGAGTACAAGTCTTTTGTGGACAAATATTTTACTGACCTTGGGCAAATAAAAGTGTAATTGCTGAGTTTTTAGGGGATGTAAAAGTTAAAATTTATGAGTATGCAAAAATATTTTTCAAACATGTACTGTTTTTCACTCCCTCTATCCTTAATAAGGCATTTAGTATTGTCAGTCTTTCTAATTTTACCACTGCTCTGTGTGGTAATATCTTACCATGTTTTAATATGTATTTCCATAATGACTAATGATGTTAAACATCTGTATATGCCCTTATTTTTTCACTTGTAAATCTTCTTTAAAGAGTTCTATTCAAATCCTTTGTTTAGTTTTGTTTTTGTTTTAATGAGGGTGATTGTCACCTTAAGTTTGTACTGTACTATAAAAGCTCTATGTATCATTTGGACTTATTTCCTTAATCATATTTTATATTCTGCAATATATTCTCCCAATCAAATGCTTAATTTTTTTTTCATTTTACAAGTTTTAAGTATAGTTGGTTTGCAATGTTATGATAATTTCTCCTGTACAACAAAATGACTCAGTTATATATGTATATACATCCATTCTTTTTTAGATTCTTTTCCCACATAGACCATCACAGAATACTGGGTAGAGTTCCCTGTGATATATAACAGGTCCCTGCTGGTCAATCATTCCATATACCACAGTGTGCATATGCCAATTCCAAACCTCCAGTCCATTCTCCCCACCCCAACCTGTCCTTTGGTAACCATAAGTTTGTTTTAAAAGTCTGTGAGTCTGTTTCTGTTTTGCAAATAAGTTCATTTGCATCCTACTTTAGATTCCACTTATAAATTATATTTTATAACGTTTGTCTTTTATTGTATAACTTCACTTAGTATGATAATTTCTAAATCCATCCATTGTTGCTGCAAATGGTATCACTGCATTCTTTGGCCGAATAATATTCCATTGTGTATTTGTATCCATCTGAGAATGATTTTTTTAGCTTTTACATTTAGGTATTTGATCAATTTTGTTTTAATGCTGTGTATAGTATAAGATAAGGAACCAATTCATTCTTTAGCATGTGCATGCCAAGTTTTCCCAATGCTACTGTTTGAAAAGACTGTCTTAATCTTGCTCCTCTTATTGAAACATTTGACCATATGAGGGATTATTTTCGAACTCTTATTTTAATTTATTGGTCTAAATGTCTGTCTTCATGCCAGTACCACAATGTTTTGAATACTCTGAATTTTTTTTTTGTCTTTTGTCCTTTTTAGGGCCACACCCGTGGCATATGGAGGTTCCCAGGCTAGGGGTCTAATTGGGGCTGTAGCTGCCAGCCTACTCCAGAGCCACAGCAATGCCAGATCTGGGCCGCATCTGTGACCTACATCACAGCTCACGGCACTGCTGGATCCTTAACCCATTGAGCAAGACCAGGGATCGAACCCGCAACCTCATGGTTCCCAGTCAGATTTGTTTCTGCTGTGCCATGACAGGAACTCCTGAATACTCTAATTTTATAGTATATTTTTAAAATCAGGAAGTGTGAGATTTTCAACTTTATTATTTTTCAATTTTGCTTTGGATATCTCTGGTCCCTTGAGATTCCATTGGAAATTTACGATGAATTTTTCTCCCAGAAAAAACATAATTGAGCATCTGATAAGCATTGGATTTAATCTGTAAATTTCTTTGAGTAATTTTTACATCTTAACAATATTATATGTTGCAACCCATGAACACAGATGTCTTTCCATTTCTTGATGTCTTAATTTTTTCACTTTCTAAAGTTTTTGTATACTTAGTTACATTTATTTTGCAGAATATAAATTTTGTTGATGATTTTATAAATGGAATTGCCATCCTAACTTACTTTCTGGATTGTTCTATGTTAACATAAAAATGCAATTGATTTTCTTGTTTGTTTGTTAATTTTATGGCCACACCCAGGGCATATGAAAATTCCTCAGCCAGGGATTGAATGTGAGCTATAGCTGAAACCTATGCCACAGCTGGTCCAATGCCAGATCATTTTAACCCACTGCTCTAGGCCAGGATTGAACCCACACCTCCACAGTGACCCAAGCCACAGTGTGGAGTACCACAGGGAAACTCCAAAAAACGTATTTGACTTTTGTGTTGATTTTGTATCCAATTCTTTTGAATTTATTAGTTTTTAAATTTTTATGTGTTTTGTTTCTAGTGTGAAATATTTAGTCTTTTCTGTGCGTAAGATATGTCGCCTGAAATCAAAAGATAATTTTGATTCTTCCTTTCCAATTTAAATGCCTTTTATTTACTTTTATTTATTTATTTTTCTTATGTAATTGTGCTGGCTAGAATTTCCAGTACTATGTTTAGTAGAAGGGGAAAAAGCAAGCACCCTTGTTTTATTTCCAATCTTAGAGGAAAAGCTTTCAGTCTTTCGCTATTGAGTATGATGTTAGCTGTGGGAACACTTGATTTTTTTTTTTTTTTTGCGATTTCTTGGGCCGCTCCCGCAGCATATGGAGGTTCCCAGGCTAGGGGTCTAATCAGAGCTGTAGCCACAGGCCTATACCAGAGCCACAGCAACACGGGATCCGAGCCGCGTCTGCAACCTACACCACAGCTCACGGCAATGCCAGATCCTTAACCCACTGAGCAAGGCCAGGGATCGAACCTGCAACCTCATGGTTCCTAGTCGGATTCGTTAACCACTGAGCCACGATGGGAACTCCGGAACACTTGAATTTTAACCTAAACAATTCATTTCCTCTCTCTTGGTTTTTAAATAATTTGGAATTATTTATTTTTATATCTTGAATGCCCCTTTAAAATTATTTTTATTATTTTAATTATATTTCTCTAAGGAATATAGAAGAAAGTTTGAATGAAAAATATATCAGACGTATTATAAATGTAAGCAACTAAGAAATGCTGAGATTTTAAAACTACAAAAAGGATCAAATAACTATGGCAGCTCTGTAATTGGTGATCTCACTGTAAAAACCTGATAAATATCTAAAATCTAATGGTATAAAGTATGTTAATTTATCCCTTAACATGTATTTTGTAATGGACATCATAGCTTTACATTACTATACATATTTTTTTGCCAAATTATAACCTTTAGTTGAGTTGTGTTTATTTATTTATTTTGTTAACGTACTGAAAAAGCAATAATAGTGTTAACTGGAAAACATCTTTCACGTAATAGGAATTGATTGAAAGTACAGAATATCAAACACCTTTTCTTCAAAATTGACATGTCCACATAAATTCATTTTATTCTTTTTAATAAAAGGTTACTTTTGTAATTTTAGATTTCCTAACTTGGTCTATGAAATTGATATATTCTTGAATGTGTCATATTCTAAATTTTGAAAGGAGACATTCAAAATAAAATATGCTGTATGAGAATTAAGTTCTTGAATATTTCAGCCGATCCCAGTAGTACTTGAAACTCAAGGCTATTTTAATTTGACTTAGAACAAAGCAAACCTGTAATCTGCCGAAGATTTACATATTTAATTGCATTGCTTTATATTACAGTGACAAACCAGTTTGAGAAGGCATGAGGGGGAGGCCTAAGGAAAACATTAAAATTCAGTGGAAAATTAAGCCATGTGTTTTGTAGTCATAATTGATTATAAATTCCAGAGAATTGAGCTGATTTATTTGGGACTCTCCAGACAGATAAAAACACCATGATGGAGCAGCCAAGTAAGCACTTTTTGGAGTTCAAGCATAGTTGGTTTCTTAAGTTTTAAATGCAAGTAATGGTGAACTCATGGGCCTGTTCTTTTGTCTGACTTAAACTATAAAATCATTGTCATGCTTTAAAATACTGATTTGGGAGCCATCTCCAGAAATATTCAGGGACAGTGATGTTATGTCATCAAAATAGTCCTCATTAGATATTCCTTAGAGGAGACTTAGGTAAATGCAATTATATATAAACTCTTAAAAATGAACATGTCCTAGTGCACAGAAATGCCTGTATAATCACTGTTTCTATTTTCATACATTTTCTCAAGCAGTAGTTTAAAAAAATTTTAATAGGTAAAACATGGACTCCAATTCTAGTAAGATGTTAGAATAGATTGTAAAAGTGTGCTGTAATGACAAAAGCTTTAATGATAAAGCTTTACAGTGGGCAAGTTATCCTAAAATAATGTATGTTTAACTAGAGCAAAAGCTCAGGGAAATGGCTTCTATAGTCATCTTTTGTTCTAAGAGCATACATTTTGCTTTGAATGTTTTCTTTTTATGAATGAGGAACACTCCAAATAGCAACAGTTATGAAGCCAACATAGAATTAGAAATTTACTGTATGACATACGGTAGAATTCCTTGATTGATTTTAACTACATTTTATCTTCATGTTAGCAGACTTAGAGAATGTAATAAAACCACTACAGTCAAGAAGGTATGTTAAATTCCATATATGAGTTCAAGTGTTTTAATCAACATCTTTACATAGACCTGAAAACTGACCTCACTTACAACTAGATGTGTTTGCCTAAGCATTATTTTTAACCAAAATGAATAGTATATTTGTGAAAAATTATAAAGATTAACAGAAAAACAAAACATTTTTCTTCCATGAAATTAATGCCAACAAGTGAAATGGATGACTTGCTGATTTTTTTAAAATTGAAATTTTAGTTTAAAATTGAAATTGAGGAGTTCCTGTCGTGACTCAGTGGAAACGAATCTGACTAGGAACCATGAGGTTGCAGATTTAATCCCTGGTCTCGCTCAGTGGGTTAAGGATCCAGTGTTGCCGAAAGCTATCGTGTAGATCTCAGATGCGGCTTGGATCTGGTGTTGTGGCTGTGGTGTAGGCCGGCAGCTGTAGCTCTGATCAGACCCCTAGCTATATGACCTCCATATGCTGCAGGTACGGCCCTAAAAAGGACAAAGGACAAAAAATAAAATGAAATAAAATAAAATTGAAATCCAGTTAATTAAGAGTCTAGTTTTTCCTGACAAATAATTAAAGCTATACTTCCTGATATTTATATTGTATATATAAATGTACTGCTTTGCCTAAATTTCTTCCTTCATCTCTCCATCTTTTTCTCCTTTCCTCACTTCCTTCCTTCTTCCCTTTCTTTCACTCTTCATCCTTTTCTTTCTCCCTTCCTTTCTTCCATTTTTAATTCTGAGATTTAAAAAAATAGCAGTTACATATTGAAATAGATTATGACAAACTGCGTTAACATATGTGAGTCAGACGTTTTTCTATAATGATTTAAATTTTATATTCAAACATCAAACTATAAAATAAAATAGTTTTCCGTGCTAATAGAGTTTACTATGTTTCCGTAATAAATATCAAATGCATAATTAATTTATAGGAATATTTTTTTATTTTTGAAAATTTTTTATTGAATTGGCCTTATAATATGGCTTTAAAAAATATATTATCATAACTCCATGATGTAGTTAAATCATTTGGTGGTTTTGATCTTATTAGAAGCTAAAAAGACTATGAAAAGCCACATGGCAAATAAAAATACTGGAACTTGAATTGCATTTGATTATTATTTTTCATTACTTCTATAGGAACACATATGAAGCATTGCAGTGTTTTCTAAAATATGGCATAGATTTAGGAGATAGTTTTTATGTAGTTTCCTTAGCTAGAGTTATCTAGAAACAGGGCCCAAAACAAGGATTAAACTGATAATGTTGTTTGGAAGTATAAACCCAAAGGTGAAGAAAAAGAATAGGGAGACAAGGAAGGATGTGAGCTAATGCAAAGCCTCACACAAAAGTGCTGGCTTGCCCTTTAAGAAAAGTTGGAAAGAAACACTGTCTCTGGCTGCTAATAGGCTTGTGCACGTAAGAGCTCTGGGCATACATCAAGGGAGCGATGCCTTAAAGTTGTCCATGGAAGCAAGGAAAGGGAATTTGTCTTCTGGGCTCTTCTGTCTTCTAGTTCCCATTGGGACACAAATGTAAGAAGCTTGTACAAAATCTTTTGTGTGGCAAAGATGTGAGGTTAAAAAAGGCCTCCACTTAGCACTATATTGGAACCACATCTCCTGTGCCTCTTACCCTCCAGGATCCATTACTAAAAGCCTGCATTCTTCTCCAATTGTCAGAACTTCAATGCCGCCTCTTCCTCTAGAGCCTTAGGTCCCAATACTTTTCTGGGGGTAAGTTTTCAGCTTATTCTTGTTTCTACCATTATAGCTTCACAGTTCTCAGCACCTCTTCCCTCAGTATTCACACCTTTAAACTTTTAGGTCTCTTTCCCATCCTTCAGCTCCTTAAAGTTTTCTCAATTCTCCCATTCCTGGCCCTTCTACTTAGATGGGCCTTCTACTTTACCTTTCTGCTCAAGCTTTTTACTCTGCCGGACCTTCCTTTGCTTTCAGCAGATCGTGGCATAAAAAAACCCACATTCACCTCTCACAAGGTATCCAGGCCTCTTTGCTAGGACCACCACACTCTAGCTCCTGCTACTTAGTGCCACCTTTTTTTTTCTTTATATTTTTTTTGTTATTATTTTTTAATAGTTATTTCCCCAATACAATTTTCTTCTACTCTACAGCATGGTGACCCAGTTACACATACATGTTTACATTCTATTTTCGCACATTATCATGCTCCATCATAAGTGACTAGACATAGTTCTAAGAGCTACACGGCAGGATCTCATTGCTAATCCATTCAAAAAGCAATAGTTTGTATCTATTAACCCCAAGCTCCCTAACCACCCCACTCCCTCTCCATCCCCCTTGGCAACCACAGGTCTATTCTGCAAATCCAGGATTTTCTTTTCTGTGGAAAGGTTCTTTCGTGCCATACATTAGTTTCCAGATATAAGTGCTATCATATGGTATTTGTCTTTCTCCTTCTGCCTTACTTCACTCAGTATGAGAGTCTCTAGTTCCATCATGTTGCTGCAAATGGCATTATTTTGTTCTTTTTTTATGGCTGAGTAGTATTCCATTGTGTATATATACCACCTCTTCCAAATCCAATCGTCTGTCGATGGACATTTGGGTTGTTTCCACGTCTTGCCTATTGTGAATAGAACTGCAATAAACATGCAGGTGCATGTGTCTTTTTTAAGTAGAGTTTTGCCTAGATATATGCCCAAGAGTGAGATTGCTGGGTCATAGGGTAGTTCTACATATAGATTTCTAAGGTATCTCCATACTGATCTCCATAAGCAGTTGTACCAGCTTACATTCCCACCAACATTGCAGGAGGGCTCCTTTTTCTCCACACATCCTCCTGCATTTGTTATTTGTGGGCTTATTAATGATGGCCATTCTGACTGAAGTGAGATGGTATCTCGTGGTAGTTTTGATTTTCACTTCTCTAATAATCAGGGATGTTGAGCATTTTTTCATGTGTTTGTTAGTGCCACATTTTTAATGCCAGCAAAAGCATGTGCCTATATCTAGGCCACACCCCCTTCCCATGAATGTGTTGTCTCTAATCCCATATTTTTAATTCCTTATTTTGTTTCACTTCCATCTAGATTCTCCTTCTTCATTTATTTATGGAATGACTGAAGAAAATTTTTTTTTAATTTTTAAAATCTTACTACCTGGACTCCTAATCTCTAAAACAAATGAAGACACAACTTTTCAGCTCTAATGTGAGATAGGGTATATCTCTCTGAAGCACAAAATTAGAAAGATCTAGAAAATGGAGGACTTGACTTTTCTCACTTTTCTTTGTGATTGTTCTCCCTTGCAAGGATGTCTAAATTCCATAAGCTGTAGGGGAGAAGTTCTGGAGCCCAGGAGTCAGAGAGATGCAGGAGAATTTTCTACAAAACTGGTTGGTTTTGAGTTATGGATAAGACATCTGCCCATGAAATGAGAGTGTGTTCCAGGAGAAGTTACTATGACTCTCTGTCTAGCAACTGATAGACATATGAGATGTTTAAGTAGTCTAATATCATGGCAAATTGGTAAGTTTTGTATATTACAAATAACTGAATTTTGGGAACACTTTTAAAGTAGAAATGTCATGGAGTGTGGGGTGAGAAAAAGCCAAGTGCAGCCCTTTTTTTTCTCACCCTTTATAATTTACAGTTTATAATTTAAAATGCAGCCCTTTTCCTAATTTTTGATGATCATAAAACCACCCCACCCCCAGATCCTTGAACAATTTCCCTAATGAAACTAAATGCTGAGTCAACATGCTGAATTGGTTACTCGGATTCAGATTTAAATATACTTGAAGGAAATAACATATTGCAAAATTTCTTGCACATGTGAGGGCCTAGGGTCTGATTTATAAAGTTCCTAGGTGAGTTTTAACTTTTTAGATACAATACAAAATTGCATCTTTGTATTTTATACATAGAAAAAGAGAAAGAAAGGGTGTGTGTTTAGAAAGAATAAAGTATATATTAAATGTTTTTTTGTTTTTTGGGTTTTTTTTTGGTATTTTTTTGCTTTTTAGGGACACACCTGAGGCATATGGAAGTTCCAAGGTGAGGGGTTGAATAGGAGCTACAGCTGCCAGCCTACACCACAGCCACAGCAACATGGGATCCAAGCCTTGTCTACCACCTATACCACAGCTCACAGCAGCACCGGATCCTTAACCCACTGAGCGAGGCCAGGGATCAAACCCGTATCCTCATGGATACTCGTGGGATTTGTTTCCTCTGCACCACAATGGAAACTCCCAAATGATTATTTTTTATGTTGTTGGACACATGCATTTTTAAAGGAATTTTTATGAAGGAGGACATCCTACATAGAAATTAGTTTCTAGAGTGAATTTATAGAGAGTTGATAATGTAAACTTTTATAAAATATACAGATTACTACAAAATTGTCCTTGTTTTCAAAATCTAGTTTATAATTAGGAATTCTGTGATGTTTTCACTAAAAATGAAATAATCTAGTTCACTTAAGAAATAAGTTATTATAAACTTAAGTTCATATAAAGCTAAGTATCTATTAATAAGAATACTAATGAATATAAACCTCAGTCTCTGAACTGTTAAATATAAACCCCCTTTTAGCATGCAAACGTTCCTTTACATATCACCAGATTATTTCCTCAGATAATCTCTAAGATCTAAGTAAAGTCTTGAAATATGTGATAAAAAGATGCAAATTTTTAAGATAGCTGTACATATTAAGGAAATATAATATTTTCTTTCTCAAGGGAAGATTTGAGATGTTTCTCCCAGCTAGAAGTTGTATATTTATTATTTTTTAATTTTTTTCTTAAAGTATAAGTGATTTGAAATGTTCCTTTAATTTCTGCTATACAGCAAAGTAACCCAGCCACCCTATACACCCATTCTTCTTCTTTTTAACCCAAGAGACCAGACATAGTTTTCTGTGCTTTACAACAGGACCCCATCACACATCTGTTCTAAATCTAACAGTCTGCATCTATAAATCCCAAACTTGCCACCAGTAGTTTAAGATTTCTTTTAATAAATATAATTTAATATAAAATGGATTTGCAGTGAAGAAAATCTCTGATTCCTAGGTTAGTTACTTGAAAAGTGTTTGATCCTGGACAGTTTATTTAACATGTCTAATCATCAGTTACATCTTTGTCACTAGGATATTTTCAGCATCACTGTTGTGGTATAAGGACAAAACAAAGTTCATTATTTTATTGATGTTATACTGAGAAATACACATTTGTTAACAGCTAAAATGAAAAATAGTCTTATCTATTTATGGACTTAGATACAAAATACAATGTGTAATTATCTTATGCTATTGCTTTTGAAAACAGCAGAAATTTTTATCTTTTTACTCTGACACCACCAACTCACCACCATTGGAAATATTATATTTTATGGACATAGGAACTATTATGGTTCATCATGTAAAGAACGCTTGGAGAGATCTGATGAGAATGCAACTAACCCAACGATAAGCAGTCTAACTGATCAGAGAAAGAGATGATGCTGATGCAGTAACTTTACTACCTGCAATCAGCACATGAGAGCAGGAAAAAATGTCTTCAACACAGTTATGTGAATCAATCAACTTTCCTTTTTGCTTAAAATTCTAAATTCTGATATTCTAATCAGTTATGCTAAAATTATAAGATTTACTAAGTAGAGATTTTTATTTCCTTGTACACTTATTTTTGCTAAACACATTCAGTTCTATTCCTTGATTTGAATTTTTTACATGTGCTTAGAAGAGAGGATGATATCATCTAAAGTAAGACAGTTAATATTTTGATGAATAGTTGATAAAAAATGAAACCCATAGGTGTGAGTGTATAACAACATTGTTGATGAGCTAAACAAGACAAAACAAACTCCTCTCTCTTTAGGTTACTGTTGAAACTGCAGAAAACCAAATATTTCACAGGGATGTTTTTCACTTAGCTCATTTACGGAGGCATATTTGGCCTAATTGGTATTTTTTAGTCATGAGTTATTCTTAATAACCTGAGGACGATTGCATTAATGTTAAAATTTATGGGTTTATAAGACAAGCAAGTTTGAGAAGGGACAATCCTCTAATTTGCATGTACTAATTAGAAAGATATTAATTCTAATTTTAAAATCAGTAATTTAATATTTTTGGTAAATTAGGACAAGATAGGTAATTTTAATTAGTTATACCAAATTGTTACTAAATGAAACAGCTTTAATAGTCCCTTTGAACCTGTTAAGAAAAGTTTGGTTGTAATAAATATCTCTGTGTATTGTTTTGACCTCTGTTTCAACTACACAATCCCAATTTGTTTTAAATGTTTTCCCAGGTATAGGACCCTATGATTAATATCTCTTGCTGTGTTATCTCTTCTGCTAATGAAAAACATTGGGTGTTCTTTCACTTCACAGAATGCAAAAGCAGATGAAAAAATTTCACAGGTGAACTCCTTATGAACACTACTAATTGCTTAGGAACAGTGTTTGAAAATCTCAAGTAATTTGCCATTATTATAATGAATAGCATAAACTGTAATATTTCATAGTAATTAACTTGTGTCAGCACCATTATTTTTCATTAATTATAAATGAGGAAGAATGAAAGAACACCCACAGGAACAGATGTGCGAAATTGTCTCTTAGGTTCTGTTTTAGGTTTTGTTTTCTTTTCTTTTTTTTCCTACTCAGTATACTGTTTGGGGTACACTATCAAGCTTGGAGAAAATGCAGAAGATAATGCCTCTTTGGGGCAGAAAGGGACAAAGGGCATTTAATTAGGTTATTGCCCATGAGGTCTGGCATTTTAATAATTGAAAAAAGGGTGGTTTTTTTTTTTTTTACATGCTAGTTAAACTACTTGAAAAAACAAAACAAAACAAAAACTACTTTTGGTAAATGCAGCCAAGATAATTTGAGAGTATACATTTTGATCATCTTCTTTTGTTAGAAAAATAAGTCACTGTCTAGTTTTGCCTAATTTTAAGCTTATGATTTGTTGGAGTCAAAAATTTTTTTAAAGAAAAGGAAGGGAGGGAGGGAGAGAGGGAGGGAAAAAAGGAGGGAGGAAAGGAAGGAAGGAAGAAAACTTTATAGTCATGTTTGAGTGGTTAGATATATTTTTTATCCTGTAGTTTATACAGCAGCTTTCATACTATTTCCAGAGGACAGAATACAGATATGTCTTGGATACTTTTAACTCTATTTATTTTAACCTCTTATAAAATAATTAACTGTGTTGTCCTTCTAAATTTTTATTCCTTATGCTCATCATAGGCATAAAAATCTTAAAACCATTGTACTGTAAATTTGCTGTTACTTAGTTTGTAGAGTTGTGGTCCGGACTGTCCTCAGAATCATTCTTATTGCATAATATTTTAAAAAGGTGATCTTCAGATCCTATCCAGTGTAAGTTCCTCCAGAAAATATTTGTAAAGTGAACAAAGAAGGCTATGGCCAAATACATTTGGGACAAGTTGACAACATTAAAAAACTTTTAACCATTTTTAAATTGAAATATAGTTGATTTACAATTCTTTGTTTCAGGTGTACAGCAGAGTTATTCAGTTATACACACACACAAAAACATATTCTTTTTCAGATTATTTTGTTATTATATGTTACTACAAGATATTGCATATAGTTCCCTATACTATATATGTGCAGCTATATATAGTAGGTCTTGTTGTTTATCTATTTTATATATAGTTTTGGTGTATATGTTAATCCCAAACTCCTAGTTTATTTCTCCATACTCCTCCCCTTTCCACTTTGCTCACCACAAGTTGGTTTTCTATGTCTGTGAGTCTATTTCTGGTTTGTAAATAAGTTCATTTGTATCACTTTAGTAGATTTCACATAATTGATATCATATGATATTTATCTTTCTCTGTCTGACTTAACGTCACTTAATTTGATAATCTCTAGGTGCATCCATGTTGCTGCAAATGGCATTATTTCATTCTTTTTTTTGTGGTTGAATATTATTTCATTGTATATATATGTACATCTTCTAAACAACTTTTTTTTTAACTTCAGGGTTTTTCAGGACTTATAATTTGGTAATGCTTATAGTGACTCTCCAGGAGTAAAGTGTAGTAGTTATACATCATTCATTGTTTCTCAGACATTTTTTGATCCTGTAACCACACTATACATAACTCAGGTATTTCATGGCATGTATTAGAAAATACGTACCTATGCTGTTCCCTGGAGGAGGTAGTGCTAACAAAGATGAGGCATTATTTTTTTTCTATTATCAAAGGCTATTTATCCCAATGGAATCAAGGATGGTGGGTGCAGAAGCTTGAATTTAGGAAGGTTTGCTCTTTACCATAATTCTTCTCAGTTTTAAGCCACTTATGTGTTCTTAGCATATTTAATTCCTCTAGAATTATCCTATGTTTCAAATAGTTTTTTACTTACTAAACCTAATTAAAAACTTTCTGCCTTATATGACAATTTTTAACAAAACTTTAATAGGCGAAATGCACACAGGGTGGTAATAATGGCTTGGTTTTTTTCCCCCACTGAAACTGTTGAATCAAAAACTACTAGCCCAGATAATAGAAATAACATACGTATTTTTTTTCTCTTTTTGTCTTTTTAGGGCCGCACCTGCAGCATATGAAAGACCCCGGGATAGGGGTCAAATTGAAGTTGCAGCTGCAGGCCTATGCCACAGCCACAGCTACAACAACATCAGATCGGAGCCACATCCATGAGCTACACTGCAGCTTGCAGCAATGACAGATCCATACCCCACTTAGTGAGGCTGGATACTAGTCAGGTTCTTAACCCTCTTAGCCACAACTGGAAGTCCTGATTTTTAGTTTTACACCAACACTTGCTTAAATTTAGTGTTATAATAATGATTAAATGAGATCATATATAATATATGAGTGACTTTAGCAGAATGCCTAGGATTCAGTAGCTATTTATCAGAATTTATTCTATTTCAACCCACTTGTATTTGTATTCTGAGGTGTATTTATTATTCTCCAATAATTTTAATGTAGAAAAATTGGTTAAATAAATGCAACCAAATAAAATATTTCCCATGTTGATTTTCTTCATGGATTTTTAATATTTTAATATCATATTTCTCAAATATTTCTACCAAAGCAGTGTTAAAGTGGAAGAAATGAAAAATGTACCTACACAGATATGTGGACACTTGCTTCAGGTATAAACTTTCTCTGAAGTCTCTCCATTTATTCTGTACTTATGAAAAAATATATTTGACTCCTAGTAGTCCATGGTAGTTATATTTTCCCCAAAATTTCAAGTCAATTTGAAAATTCAAAGAACTATACAATGTTTGTACTATAACTTTCGTATTAGTTTCCTTGGGATGTTATAACAAATTACCACAAACTTGGTGAATTAAAAAAACGTATTTTCTGTATCACAGCTTTGGAGGTCAGAAATCTGAAATAAGGATGTGAGTAGGACATTCCTTCCCTCTTCCAGCTTCTGGTTGGCTCCAGGCCTCCCTTGGCCCATGGCTGCATCACCCAATATGCCTCCATGATGCATTGCCTCTTCATCTTTTGTGTATTCTCTTCTGTCTCAACTCTCCCAGTCTTTCTGATACAAGGACATTTGCCACTGGATTTAGTGTTCCCCTGGATAATCCATCTATAAAATATTCCTTTCCAAGTGAGAAGGCATTCATGTATTCCAGGGATTAAATCCATATAGCTTGATAGGGTTGTGGGAGCCAGTTTTTGATGTATCATAACTTCCCATAGATATAAGCTCTGAGCTACTTACCCTGGAAATAAGGCACTTTTGTTATCTTGATATAGTTCTTAAGTAGGACCTGATGGGATGAATAGTAAAGATGCAGAGTAAGAGGAATTGAAATCTTTATTCAAAATGTAATTACATGAGGATAAATCTTTATTGCTTCTATAACATTCAAAATAGATGGGTAGAGGAAAGACAGTTCTCTTCTAACCATGCTTGCCATGGTACAAATAGAAGATTTATACCTTTTTATTAGCCTAATTTAAATTTATTTTTGTGTGCCTATTATTTATTTATATGTATTTAAGATATTTTGACCCGTGTTTAAAAGAATTGCTTCAGGCCAATGTCACTGCACCATATGTAACAAGCTAACACCCAGAGATGTCATTTGTAGCACCTTCTTTAAAATACTTAACCTTTCTACAAATGACATTTGTACCAAATTTGTTATAAGCTCATGACAGAAAAGAGATTAAGGTATTTTTTAAGTGTGATACTTCTGTAAATATATTGGTCTCTGACATTCAGCATTCCAATATGAAGCGATGAATAAATGCAGTCTTCTTTTTGATAAACAAATAGATAAAGTGTGTCTTCTGACTTAGAATAGTAATAGGAGAAGTTAGGAGCATGTATACATACATAGTTTTATTTAGCCATAATTTCCAAGGACACATTTTTTGGTAATCTATGATAAAATATTCATCTTAGGCTATTTAAGAGAAGACTGGTATAAAGGAGATTTTTACAATAAATGCCATGTTTACTTCCATTTAACTATATTCTTCTGTTGTTTTTCTTATCTTATTTCAGTCACGGTCCCCGTCCTCTCAACTGGCCTCTTTGCTGTGGCTTGGCTTTTGTCATTTCCCTTACCTAGAAGGTTCTTTATCCAAACATTTTCAGAGTTTGGTCGTTCATATTCTACAAGTCTTTACTCAGATGGCATATCCTCAGTGATGCTATATTTGACACTGCAAATTTTCCACCATTTTAATCTGCCATTTTTTTCTCCATAACACTTAATACTTTCAAATGCAATGCAGTATATATTGTCCATGTTTTTCCACTAAAAGTTCTAATTTTGAAGGCAAAGGGCTTTATTATTGCTTGTTTTTGTTCCCTGAAGTATTATAAACACCCAGAATACACCTGGCACTTAAAGGGTTTTCAATAAATACATGTCAAATAAACTTACCCAAAATATTTTATTGAACCCCTTGTTGTGGTAGCTTTTGTGGAAGCAAACGTTTATACATTTGCCTTCAGCCTCACTCTATCTTTCAGTTCCTAGAAATATAGAAATGCTTAATTTGAAATTTTCATCATATTCTATGCTGCAGATAGTTTAAGTGAAATGATGGATAACTGAGTTTATTCCATGAGTACTCTGAGACATAGTTTAAGTTAACTTGTACCTAAACATGCTTAGTATTATTTTAAAATACATTTCAAGATGATACCCACAATAATTAAATGCAATTCAGCTTTCAAATTACAAACAATTAAATATCTTTATCTTATCAGAAATAATACAGCTTCTGCTGGTCCTCAGCGTGAACTGGCTTGGAACCAATGTGCAGTAATCTTAAAAAGCCTGGGGTGTTCACAGTCCTTAGTTTAGAGTTATTTAGGTAAGTGGTCATGTGATTTAGTGATGAAATGAAGAAGTTTTACAATAGGCACATACTTGTGGTGTTTTAAGGTTCCTTACATAAAGAACTCAAGAATGCTATTTATGGACTCTGAATCTTAATTAACTCATATTTAAAGGATGGGAAAGATGGAGTCTGGCTCAGTTCTGTCATTCAGACATCTAATTATTTGTATTTTAAATTTGTACATTTTTATTGTTTTATTGTTATCTGTTCTTTCTGCTGTTTTTTGTTTTTTGTTTTTTGTTTTACTTTACAAATCACTTAAGATGTTTGTGAATTTCTTAGTAATTTCATTACTGGGAATCTCATAATTAATTAATTATGACCTCTGTTAATCAGTCCATTCTCAAAGACCCTATTTTTTTGCCTTCCCAATTCCCTTTATATATTTTGACTTATAATTATCAGCTACCTCTTGTACTTGACCTTATTGCTGATTTAAGGGAAACCCATTCAATTGTTGCCTTCTTCCCAGCCTTCCAGGCCTAAAGAAATTTACAAATTTTGCTTGATTTGTTTATTTAGATTTTGCCATTTCCCCAGCCAAGAAAAGGAGAAAAGGAAAGTATTGTGGGAGCTCCTCTCTAGAGAATTAAGAGAGAGAATAAAAAACTCATGATGAGCTGATTCAACCTTCTTGTCTCTCAAAATCTTTGCATTGCAAATATTTGTGTTCTCAATCCACAGCAGTTAAAGGATTCTTTCCTCATAGTTATGCCTCTGGCAATGCCTAGATTATGTCTAGGGGATTTGAATTTGTCAGATTAAGTTATCTAATGTTCTGGTGTTACCAAATCATTCAACATAATGGATAATGTCAGTGTTATCAGACTAATTAACAGTATTTATGTCAAATTGGTGGAGAAACAAATATCTCACAAGTTTCATTCCCAGTCTGCTTGCATGATTTGATGACCCATTTAACCATTATATATCGATGGCTGGAAGTTTCCTATTCCATGTCTTTTGTTATTTTTCAACTCTGAATACACAACTTTTCTTGAATCAATCTTTCTGAAACTCTGTTTGGTACCAAATTTGAGGCTAAATAAGATTCTTGTTTTGCAGTCAATAAAGTCTCACTCATGATTTTTGCAAATAATTTAAACATTTTAAAAGATTCATGTTTTGGGATATATATTGGGTAGCTCCCAAAATTCATGAAAGAAAAATAAAATTCTGATCCAGACATAAAATGAACCAGAGTAATTTTAGCAATAGAGACTTACTGGCAATGTTTAATGTGTCATATTCCAAGTGACACAGACTGAAAAATTATTGGGATACTGCATGTCTAAACAAAAATCCAGTTGCCCACATTGAGGAGAAGCTTATAATACCATTAAAATTACTGTTAATTGACTTGGCAGCAAGTAACCAAATAAAATAGGGACATGGGCCAAAAAACACTCTAAGCATTTTACACATTCTATTTTATTTAATACCTAAAATAACGTTAAAAGACAAGTATTATTAATGTCTTAGTGTGGAAGAAGAGGAAATTGGAGCTCAGGGAGGTAGGGGTAATTGGTCTAGCTCACATAGCTAGGAAACAATAAACAAAGGACCAGCCAAAAACGGCCTCATTCAGCTCTGGTTCGACCAGCCTTCCATGGACTAGAACTATATTTAGTTTCTTACAACCTTTACTTCTCTTTTTATTTTTCTAATTATGTTGAATGGTATCTTTTACAAAGTTATACATTTTTTTTTTAATCTAGGAGATAGTCAATTCTGCAAACACAACACATTGAAAATTATGATAATAAGGAACAGATCCAAACTATGGAGATTCATTCTAAGCAAATTCATAGAAACAACTTTTTGACTTATTGATTTCAAAGTTGATGATTTTATTGTAGATCCTTGAGTTATGATTTTCAAGTTTTTCATACTGAGGTTTGAGAATGTTTCCTAAATATTCAATTTACACAGTTTATTGAGTTTTTCTGTGACCAACATTTTAATACAAGTATAAATGCCCCAAAGGTATTCATATAAAAACAAAATCTCATGTTGTAGGATAAGACTTTGACAAGAATCTATTGAAACAATCTTAATCAGAGTCTTTGAAATTATTTATTTACTCTCTGACAAGTAGTAAAAAAATCCTCCCATTATTATATACTCAATTTCTTATAAATCTTTTCTGATTTATAAATTTTTACACCTTGCTTTTTACTGTACATTTGGTATTTTTAAATGTATATTGCATTCAATTAAGATAATTGTCATTACTCACTCATAGATATTTTTCTCAGTAAAATCCTGCCTGTAAGTTCCTGTTACTGTCAAGTCTAGTTTTTTTTTAATTTTTGAAATTTCTTGATATAACTTTCTAAAATTGAATTTTTGTTTTATATATTGCCTCTTTTTAGTACTCAATTTAAAAACCTTGAAATATAATAGGAAATTTCAAATAATTTGGCCATACTAGGCAAGATGATATGCTCATACTTAGTTGATTTTATACTTTGTATTGCTTAACCTTCATTTCTATGGGTTTGTTTTAATCCAGAATTCATTTGCTTTTATTGATTTATTTTTGCTGTATCTTAGGACATATACATCATTTAAAAAATTTTACCATTCAAAAATGTTTTTATTTATTTATAAAGATTAATAGTAAAAATAGCATTTCATCACATACTACTAACATATCATCTCTATAAAATGTGCAAATCAGTAATTTATATCCTCCCATATTCTTCTACTATATTATGCTGCCCTGTGTAACATGCATTAATATTTCTTCTTTTCTTTTCATGGCTTGATAGCTCATTTCTTTTAAGCACTGAATAATTTTCTATTTTTTGGATGTACCATAGTTTATTTCCCATTCATATACTGAAGGATACCTTCGTTGCTTCTAAGTTTTGGCAGCTGTGAAGAAAACTGCTACAAACATCTATGTACAGATTTCTATGATTACATACATTTTTAATTTCTTAGGCTAAATAACAAGGAGGGAGATTTCTCAGTTGTATGGTAAGAGTATGTTTAGTTTTGTAAAAACCACCAAAATGTCTCCCAAAGTGATTGTACCATGTCACAGTGAATTCCCACTATCAACAAATGAGAGTTCATATTACTCTAATTCTTGCCAGCATTTGGTGTCCCCATTGTTTCATATTTTAATAGGTGTGTGGTAAAATCTCATTGTTTTAATTTGTTTTGCTGATGATATGAGTCATGGAGCATCTTTTCATGTGTTTATTTGGCATTTACTTATTTGGTGAGGTATCTGTTAACATATTTGGCTCATTTTTTAATTAGGTCATTTGAATTTTTCTTTACTTTCTTTGAACAGAGTAGATAAAATTTATAAGTGAGGACTAGCATGCACTTTAGAAGGTAATTAAAAGGACATTGATTGGAGTAGGCTGTAAAGCTTGGAGATTTTTTTTTTTTAAATATAGAATTGATATAAAACTTCATATAAGTTTAAGGTGTAAAATAAGTCAGCTTGATTCCATTATATCTTGTAAGATGATAGCCTTCATAACATTAGCTAAAACTTTTATCAGGTAACATAATTATCATAATTTTAACAAAAAATACAATTTTATTCACGCTATTTCTTATGGGAAGAATATAAGATCTAGTCTCTTAGCAACTTTGTGTATAATATAGTATTGTTGACTATAATTGTGATGACATGCATTAGATCTCTGAAACATATTCATCTTTTAGGTGCAATTTTGTATCATTTAGCAGCATCTCCTAAGTTCCTCTAACCCCAGACCAGGTAACCACTGTTATACTGTTTCTAGGAGCTCAGCTTTTTTGAATTCCATATACTAATAATATCTTGAAGTATTTATATTTCTCTTTGGCTTCACACAGTATAATACCCTCAAGGCCCATTCATGTTTTGCAAATGGCCAGATTTCCTTCTTTCTCATGGTTAAATACATGTAAGCAGCACGTTTTTTAATTCATTCATCTGTTGACAGTCACTTGGCTTGTTAATGCCATAATAAATATGGGAGAGCAGGTATCTTTTTAACATCATTTAAAAAAAAGTTTTCTTGGAGTTCCCGTCGTGGCGCAGTGGTTAACGAATCTGACTAGGAACCATGAGGTTGCAGCTTCGGTCCCTGCCCTTGCTCAGTGGGTTAACGATCCGGCGTTGCCGTGAGCTGTGGTGTAGGTTGCAGACGCGGCTCGGATCCCACGTTGCTGTGGCTCTGGTGTAGGCCGGCGGCTACAGCTCCGATTCGACCCCTAGCCTGGGAACCTCCATATGCCACGGGAGCGGCCCAAGAAATAGCAAAAAGACCAAAAAATAAATAAATAAAAATAAAAAAAGTTTTCTTTAGATATATAGCCAGAATTGGAATTGCTAATCTATGGTATTTCTATTTTTAATGTTTTGAGGAAACCCCATACTGTTTACAATAGTGGGTGAACCAGTTTACACTGTCACCAACAGAGCACACAAGTTCTCCTATCGCTACATCCTAAACAACACTTGTTATCTCTCATCTCCCTGATGATAGTCATTCTAACGAGTGTGAAGTGATATTATGGTTTTGATTTGCATTTCATTGGTGATTAGAGATGGTAAACATCTTCTATTCACACTGTCTTGTTGATGTTATTAAGTTAAATGAGTATTCCTTTGTATATTTTGGATATTAATCCCTTATCCAATATACAATTTCTCTCATTTATTTAGGTTGCCTTTTCATTATATTGATGGTTTCTTTTGCTATACAGGAGCTTTTTACTTTGATGTAGTCCTACTTGTTGAGTTTTGCTTTTGTTGTTTGTACTTTTGGTGTACTGTTTTTTTAAAAAAAATATTACTAACATGAATGGCCTGATTGTGTTCCTGTGTCCTTGCTGCTCTAATGCTTGTCAGTTTGATTAGTTCCCACTGCTTTATTTTTGCTTTTATTTCTGTTGCCTTGAGAGATTGACCTGAGAAAACTTTTGTAAGGTTGATATCAGAGAATGTTTTGCCTATGTTCTCTTCTAGAGTTTGGTGGTGTCTTGTCTTAAGTCTTTAAGCCATTTTGAGTTTATTTTTGTGCATGGTGTGAGGGTGTGTTGCAGTTTCATTGATTTACATGCAGCTGTCCAAGTTTCCCAGCACCTCTTGCTGAAAAGACTCTCTTTTTCACATTTTATGTTCTTGCATTCTTTGTTGAAGATTAATTGACCATAGGTGTCTGGGTTTATTTCTGGGTTCTCTATTCTGTTGCATTTGTCTGTATGTCTGTTTTGATACCAGTACCACACTGTTTTGATTATGGTGGCTTTGTAAAATTGCCTGAAGTCTGGGAAAGTTATGCCTCCTGCTTGTTTTTTTTCCTATCAGGATTGCTTTGGCAGTTCTGGGTCATTCATGGTTCCATATACATTTTTGGATTGTTTGTCCTAGTTCTGTTCTCCACCTCGCTTATTTGTTCTTCTGCCTCCTGTATTCCACTGTTGGTTTCTTCTAATGAATTTTTTATTTCAGTTATTGTATTTTGCATCTCTGCTTGCTTGTTTTAAATCTTGTATTTTTTTTCTCAGTGTTGGCTATAAATTATCTTTGCCTCCAGTTTATTTCTAAAGTCTTCCATCATCTTCAGCATCATCAGTCTAAAGTATTGTTCCTGGAGGCTGATAATCTCCAGATCACTTAGCTGTTTTTATGGAGTTTTTTCTTTCTCCCTTATCTGAGTTAAAGTTTTGTGCCTTTTCATTTTTGTAGGTTTTTGGTATGGTCTCATTTTTGCAGACAATGGAGTTGTAGCCTTTCTTACTTTTGATGTCTGTTCCCCTTGTGGCTGAAGTTGGTAAGGGGGCTTGCTGTAGGCTTTTTGATGGAAGGGATTGCTGCCTGCCCACTGGTAGGTGGAGCTGATTCCTATCCCTCTGGTCAGTGGGGCTTTGTCTCTGCATGCAAATAGAGGCAGCTGTGTCTCTTTAGGCAGTCTGTTTACTGATGGGTGGGGCTGTGATCCCACCTCAATTATAGTTTCACCTGGGACTTCTCAGTGCTGTTTGGTGGGCCAGACTTTCCCAAAATGGCCACCTCTAGAGGAACACACACTGATGTATATTCCCAAGAACTTTGCCTCCAATGTCCCTCCCCTACAACAAGCCACAGTCACCCACTTTTATCCCAGTAGATCCGCCAAGAACTGTAGTCAGATCCGACCCACATTCCCATGGAGCCTCTGCTTTGCCCTTGGACCCAGTGTACATTAGAGCCTGTGTGTTCAAGAATGGGGTTTCCATTTCCCCCAGTCCCTTGGAACTCCTGTGCACAAGCCCCACTGGCCTTCAATGCCAGATGCTTCAGGAACTCTTTCTCCAAATGCCAGAGCACCAGGCATGGGGACCTGATGTGGAGCTCAGAACTCTCACTCCTATAGGTAAGTCTCTTTGATATAGTTACTTTGCAGTCTGTGGGCTGCCTACCTGGTAGATATGGATTGCTTATATCATGTAATCGCCCCTCCTACCATCCTGCTATGGCCTCCTCTTTGCCTTATAGAATAGGATATCTTTTTGAAAATTTTCAGCCCATTTGGTTGAAGGTTTTTCAGCATTTGGTTGTAATTTTGTTGTTTTTATGACAGAAGGTGAGCTTCAGTCCTTCTATTCCACCATCTTAATCCCGTCTCTTGCCAACAAATTGTTGGTTGGTTCTTCTCAATATAAAACAGTATCATTGGTAAATAACAATATGTTTTACCTTTCCAATTTATATATCTTTTACTTCTTGTTCTTGCTTATTGTTCTAGCTTCAATACTATGGTGAATAAGAGTAGTGAGAGGGTGTTCCCTTGTTCTGTTCCTGATTTTAGGTAAAGAGCTTTTAACCTTTCAACTTTGAATATGATATTAGCTGTGAGTTTTTCCTATATAGTATTTATAGTGTCCAGGTATATTCCTTTTGTACCCAATTTATTGAGGGCTATTATTATGAAAGGGTGTTTTATTTTGTCACATGCTTTCTGTTCACGTATTAGGATGATTTTGAACCCTTTAGCTTTCATTGTCTTAATGTAATGTGTTACATTTACTGGTTTTCCTTACATTGAATCGTTCTTACATTTGAGGGATTAATTCCACCTGATCATGATGTAATCCTTTTAATGTGCTGTGGAGTTTGGTTTGCTAATATATTGTTGAGAACTTTTGCATTTATATTCATCAAGGATGTTAATCTATACTTTTCTTTTCCTAAATCCTTATCTTAGTTTGGCATCAAGATAATGCTGGCCTTATAAAATAAATTTGGGAGTGCATGCTCCTCTTCAGTCTTTTAGAAGTATTTGAGAAGAATTGAAGTTAATTGTTTTTTAAAAGTTTGGCAATTCAACAAGGAAAACATCTTGTCATGGGCTATTCTGTTTTGGGAGGTATTTGATTACTGATTAAATCTCTTCGCTCACTGGACTATCCAGGTTTTCTGTATCTTCATGATTCTTTCCCTATATTTCTAGGAATTTATTCATTTCTTATATGTTTTCCAATTGGATATTATATAATTGGTATAGTGATCTATTTTGATCTTCTGTATTTCTGTGGCGTCTGTTATGTCTTTTCCTTCATTTATTATTTTTTTCTTATATCTTCCTTTTCTTTTTCTTTTTTCTTTTTTTTTTTGGCAATCCACTGACATATGGAAGTTCCTGGTATGGGGTCAAACCAGAGCTTCGGCTGAGGCCTACATCACAGCCATGGCAACACCAGATCTGAGTCACATCTGCAACCTACACCACAGCTTATGGCAACACCAGATCCTTAACACACTGAGTAAGGCCAATGATCAACCCCATATCCTTACAGAGACACTGTTGTGTCCTTAACCTGTTGAGCCACAATGGGAACTCTTCCCCATTTTTTAAATTATTCTAGATAAAGATTTGTCAGTTTTGTTTATCTTTTGAAAATAACTGGTGTTAGTTTCACTGATATTATTATTTTCCTAATCTCTATTCCTTTATTTTTGCTCTGATGTTTGTCATTTCATTCCTTCTACTAACTTTGTGCTTAGTTTAACCTTCTTTTTCTAGTTCATTAAGGTATAAAATTCTATATTAGAGTTATTTTTTTGTTTCTTTTTTCTTCCAGTTTTATTGATATATAAATAACATCATCATTATATAAGCCTGTTATGCAGCCTAATGATTTGACTTGCATACATCATGAAATGATTACTATAATAAGTTTACTAAAGGTTCATAATTTCATATAGATATGGAATTAAAGAAATAGATTTTTTTTCCTTGTGATAAGAACACTAAGGTTTTACTCCCTTGACAACTTTCGTATATAATATACATGGTGTTAATTGTATGTATCATGTTGTACATTATATTCCTAGTACTTAATTGTCTTAAAATTGGAAGATTTTACTTTTGGCAGCCTTCCTTCAGTTCCTTCTCCCCATGCCCCTCACTTCTGATAACCTCAAATCTGACCTCTCATTTTATGAGTGAGTTTGTTTTTGAAGAAAAATTGACCTACAACACTGTGAGTTTCTGGTATACAATATAGTGATTCAATATTTCTATACATTTCAAAATGATCATCATGATAAGTCCAGTTATCCTCTGTCACCATACAAAGATATTACAATATTATTAACAATATTTTCCACATTGTATATATCATAACCATGACTCATTTATTTTATAACTGAAAGTGTGCACCTCTTTTTTTATTGAAGTATAGTTGATTTATAGTGTTGTGTCAATTTCTGCTGTACAACATAATGACCCAGTCATATATACCAAATGTGTACCTCTTAACATCCCTCACCTGTTTCTCTTCTCCCACACAGCTTTCTTGGCTGGCAGCCATCTATTTGTATTTTGTGTCAATGGCATTCTTTCTGTTAGTAATGTTTGTTAATTCGTTGATTTTCTTTGTTTGCTTTTTAGACTCCATTTTTTTTTCTTGTCTTTTTTTAGCTATTTTTTGGACCACTCCGGTGGCATATGGAGGTTCCCAGGCTAGGGGTCTAATCGGAGCTGTAGCCACCGGCCTACGCCAGAGGCACAGCAACTCGGGATCCCAGCCGTGTCTGCAACCTACACCACAGCTCACGGCAACGCCAGATCGTTAACCCACTGAGCAAGGCCAGGGACCGAGCCCGCAACCTCATGGTTCCTAGTTGGATTCGTTAACCATTGTGCCACGATGGGAACTCCCTAGACTCCATTTTTGAGTGAAATCATACAGTATTTGTCTTTCTCTGTCTGACTTAGTTCACTCAGCATAATATCTTCTAGGTCCACACATGTTATCAATGGCAAAATTTCATTCTTTTCTATGGTCATGTAATATTACATTATATATGTGTGTGTGTGAATGTATACATACATATTCTTTATCCATTTATTTATCAATGGACACATTGTTTGCTTTCATAGTCCATTCTGTATCTTTTTATTGGAGTACTTAGCCTATTTCTATTTAAACTAATTATTTTTAGGTTGTACATATTACCATTTTGTTAAATATTTTGGTAATGTTTTGTGGGGGTTTTGTTGTTCCATTCTTCTGCTGCTGCTCTCATTCCTTGTGATTTGAGAACTATCTTTAAAGTTATGCTTGGATTCCTTTCTCTATTTTGTCTCTGTTATCTGTTATAGATTTTTGGTCTGTGGTTTACCATGAGGCGTATATATATAATTATTTTAAGTTGTTGGTCTCTTTACTTTGAACACAGTTAACAGCCTTGCATTTTTACTGTCCCTTCACGTTTACTGTTTGTGACATCATATTTTACATCCTTTTGTCTGCCCCTTGTAGATATAGATGATTTTACTACTTTTGTCTTTTAAGCTCCATTTTAGCTTTGTAAATTGTGGATCTATTACATTTTGTGTTGGTCTGCAGGTGATGTGCCAGATCTCGATATGGGTGATTTCAGGGCCACAGTGATCCTAGGACTAGAGTATGCCCTCAGATGTGTGAGGTCAGGTCAAGGGCCTAGTGTCAACCCTCTGGTGTGTGGGGCCATGTTCTGGGCTCTTCCATTGGTGTGACTAGCTGCTTGGCTTAAGGTGTCCTGGTGCTGTTGCTGATAAGCTGGTGGTCAGTGCCAGGTCCCAATGTTAATGAGATAGAGAGAGGGTTCCAAAATGGCATTTTCCAGCACTAGCATCCTCAAGGTAGAACAAGACTTCAAAATAGCTGCTGCCAGCATCTGTGTCCCCAGAAAGAATTCCATTGCCTCCTGACTCTCCCGTATGTTCTCCAAGTTCAGTAAATGGACCTGATCCAGGGTTGGGTATATAGTCTCTCCCACCAGTTTGGGGATATTCCCAGTTCTCATTTCTTTTTTTTCTTTTTTTTTCTTTTTTTCCTTTTTTGTCTTTTTTCCGTTTCTAGGGCTGGTCTTGTGGCATATGAAGGTTCCCAGGCTAGGGTCTAATCAGAGCTGTAGCCACTGGCCTATGCCAGAGTCACAGCAACGTTGGATCTGAGCCTCGTCTGTGATCTACACCACAGCTCACGGCAACGCCAGATCCTTAACCCATTGAGCAAGGCCAGAGATCGAACCTGCAACCTCGCTGTTCCTAGTCGGATTTGTTTACCACTGAGCCACAATGGGAACTCCCAAGTTCTTATTTCTTAACACAGAATTTCTGAACCCTTCTCCATCTCTTTTTCTCCTGAAACTCCAATTATTCTAATATTTCTCTGATCATGTCCCATAGATAATGTTGGCTTTCTTCACTCTTTATCATTACTTTTTCTTTGGAATAGGTGACTTAATTATATTCCTTTCCATTATGATTTATACAGGACATTGAAAATATTTCCTTGTGCTTTACAGTAGGACTGGGTTTTTCTATGCATTCTAAATCTAATAATTTATATCTACTAAGCCCAGACTCCTAGTCCATCCCTCTCCCTTCCCTCTTGACAAGAAAAACTCTAGTTTCTTTTCTATAACTCTATTTTTCTTGTGTAGGTAGATTCATTTGCACTGCATTTTAAATTCCACATATAAGTGATATCATATATTATTTATCCTTCTCTTTCTGACTTACTTCACTAAGTATGATGTTCTCTAATTGCATCCAGATTGCTGAAACAGGCACAATTTCACTTTTTAAATAACTGCATAGTGTTCCACTGTGTGTATGTACTGCATCTTCTTAACCCATTCATCTATCAGACATTTAAGTTTTTTTCTAAGTCTTGGCTATTATGAATAATGCACTATGAATATAAGGGTGCATGTACACTCTTTGAATTATTGTTTTGTGGAGGTATATGCTCAGGAGTTGTATTGCTGGGTCATATGGTAAATCTATTTTTAGTTTTCTGAGGAACCTCCTTACTGTTTTCCATAGTGGTTGCACTAACTTACATTCCTACTAGCTGGGTAGGAGGATTCCCCTTTCTCTACACCCTCTCCAGCATCAAAATAAGTATTATAACTTCTCATAAACTATATTATAAAATGTGTCTTTGATGTCAGTTGCTGGAGGATTATTGTTAGATTTTGGTGATGACACATTGTCTTCATTCTTCATGTTTCTTCTATTTTTGTGTTGCTACTTTTATATTTGAAGTAGCAGACACCTCCTCAAATCTATTCTTATCTTCCAGTGGTTGATATTTTTCATTGGTTTGCTTATAACTGAGATATTTTTTTCATCTTGTATGAATACATCTGCTCCCCTCTTATTTCTCTCTCTTGAGGCTGAATTATTGAGTTTTTGCATCTTCTGTGGGTCTTACAATTCAACCAGGCTAGCTGCTGGAAAACTCTTTTGCTTTCCAGAAGGTGGCGCTATAGCTCAAGTTTGTATTTCCTCTCTTGCTCAGAGACCCCCTCCCTGGTTTTCTGAATATACATGTATACACCTTGTTTACTGGAACTCTGTCTTGCTGTTGCACACAGGAGCATTCACAAGTAGCCAGCAGCAGGGTAGACAGAGGTGTGGGTTTTAGCATTGGAGTGTTGAGATTGCCCATAGGTGAGGACAAATACTTGGGTGACGTTTTCCCAGCAGTTTTGAGCAGACTTCTTGCAGAAGTTCTGATCAGATATCAGAAACTGCATCCCTTTATAACCACTGATATTCTTTTATACCTATTTCCTGATCTTTTTCCTCCACCCAGTCATGGAGATACTTTCTCAATAATATGGGTGCTGCTGAAAAGAAACAAATTTCTCCAGCAGCATCCTGTACAGCTGGAGTGGCTAAGTATTCACTCATCATTCTCCTTTTCCTCTGCAGGAGAAGTTGATGCTGGCTAGTTTAGTTCTGTGTTGCATTGCCTTGGAATAGGGGCAATGCTAGGAAAGTTTTTTTATCCTCTCCAATGTATCCAAACTAATTTTTATTTTTCCAATGAAGTGCTGGTTCTTTCTTTGGAATGGAATGGTTCTCTCTTTCTCTCTACGAAGTCTACCTTGTCTTTTTCTTCCCCAAACAGCAATTTCCAGGTTTTCTCCAAACTTGACCAAAAGGGATGGAGCTGCTGTGCTGGCCTCTACTGATTCCTCAGGCCATAAGGGGGTCTATAGGCTATAGTAGTCAATGTATAGATAGGCAAGACTTCTCCCAAGTCCTTTGACATATGGTGCCAGATTCTACAACTCCCAGATGTATTTTTATTAGTGGATGGAGCTGATTTTCATCTTAAAAGGGTGGACAAAAAGAAGTACTATTACACTGCCATGATGATGGAATTACCCTATGGTTTCTGATTGTTAAGTTTTAAGAGTAATTTGTATATTTTGGATATCAGTTCTTTTCAGAGGTGTCTTTTGCAAATATTTTCTGTTTGCGATATATCTTCTCATTCTCTTCAAATTGCCTTTTGCAGATCAGAGTTTCTAATAATAATTATTTTTAATTTATTCTTTGGATAATGCCTTTGTTTTACCTAAAATGTTATCCTCATACCCAAGACCATCAGATTTTTTCTGATGTTACCATTTTACATTTTAAAAGGTCAAAAATATGATAGATACTGTATGTGGCCTATAATGGCTAGAATATTTACTGCATTAACCCTTTACAGAAAAAGTTTGCTGAATTTTTAATTACTCAAAAATAATATTTAAGTGCAATTTCCTGATGTACACAGAGGCTCAAAGGAAATGCATAGCCTTGTATTTTTATATCAAAGAATTTTTATATCCAAGTAAAAGCTATAAAATAATATCAATAAATAAATACATTAAATGAAAATTTGGCATAAAACATTTATTTTCATTTAAGGACTCTTGTCTTGTTGGGTTCAACCAGTAGTAGAAGTAGGTATGTGTTTATAATTATAATTGAGAAACATTAACTACAAAGCAAAAATTTACTGTATAGACATTATACATCCATACTTTTAAAATTATCAGTATTTTGTGGAATATTTTATGAATGTCATTTAGAATATCTATGTGGACATCACTAGAGAGACTTTTGTCTGATGATTGTTTAAAAATAAAAGACTTTATATTCGTTGTTAACAAGGATAATAATTGATTTAAGCATTTTTCTAAGATTTACATACAGAATTTTTTAGGCTTAAATAATAAATTAAAATACATTTTCTCTAGTTGTCTACTTCTTTTTTTTTTCTCCCACTGTACAGCAAGGGGATCAAGTTATCCTTACATGCATACATTACAATTACATTTTTTTCCCCAGCCTCTCTTCTGTTGCAACATGAGTATCTAGACAAAGTTCTCAATGCTATTCAGCAGGATCTCCTTGTAAATCTATTCTAAGTTGTGTCTGATAAGCCCAAGCTCCCGATCCCTCCCACTCCCTCCCCCTCCCATCAGGCAGCCACAAGTCTCTTCTCCAAGTCCATGATTTTCTTCTCTGAGGAGATGTTCATTTGTGCTGGATATTAGATTCCAGTTATAAGTGATATCATATGGTATTTGTCTTTCTGGCTCATTCCACTCAGTATGAGATTCTCTAGTTCCATTCATGGTGCTGCAAATGGCATTATGTCAGTCTTTTTTATGGCTGAGTAGTATTCCATTGTGTATATATGCCACATCTTCCGAATCCAATCATCTGTCGATGGACATTTGGGTTGTTTCCATGTCCTGGCTATTGTGAATAGTGCTGCAGTGAACATGCGGGTGCATGTGTCTCTTTTAAGTAGAGTTTTGTCTGGATAGATGCCCAAGAGTGGGATTGCGGGGTCATATGGAAGTTCTATGTATAGATTTCTAAGGTATCTCCAAACTGTTCTCCATAGTGGCTGTACCAGTTTACATTCCCACCAACAGTGCAGGAGGGTTCCCTTTTCTCTACAGCCCCTCCAGCACTTGTTATTTGTGGATGTATTAGTGATGGCCATTCTGACTGGTGTGAGGTGGTATCTCATGGTAGTTTTGATTTGCATTTCTCTTATAACCAGCAATGTTGAGCATTTTTTCATGTGTTTGCTGGCCATCTGTATATCTTCTTTGGAGAACAGTCTATTCAGGTCTTTTGCCCATTTTTCCATTGATTGATTGGCTTTTTTGCTGCTGGGTTGTATAAGTTGTTTATATCTTCTAGAGATTAAGCCCTTGTCGGTTGCATCATTTGAAACTGTTTTCTCCCATTCTGTAAGTTGTCTTTTTGGTTTCTTTTGGGTTTCCTTTGCTGTGCAAAAGCTTTTCAGTTTGATGAGGTCCCATGGGTTTATTTTTGCTCTAATTTCTATTGCTTTGGGAGACTGACCTGAGAAAATATTCATGATGTTGATGTCAGAGAGGGTTTTGCCTATGTTTTCTTCTAGGAGTTTGATGGTGTCCTGTCGTATATTTAAGTCTTTCAGCCATTTGGAGTTTATTTTTGTGCATGGTGTGAGGGTGTGTTCTCGTTTCATTGCTTTGCATGCAGCTGTCCAGGTTTCCCAGCAATGCTTGCTGAATAGACTTTCTTTTTACCATTTTATGCTCTTGCCTCCCTTGTCAAAGATTAATTGACCATAGGTGTCAGGGTTTATTTCCGGATTCTCTACTCTGTTCCAGTGGTCGGTGTGTCTGTCTGTTTTGATACCAGTACCACACTGTTTTGATGACTGTGGCTTTGTAGTATTTCTTGAAGTCTGGGAGAGTTCTGCCTCCTGCTTGGTTTTTGTTTCTCAGGATTGCTTTGGCGATTCTGGGTCTTTTGTGGTTCCATATAAATGTTTGGCTTGTTTGTTCTAGTTCTGTGAAAAATGTCCTGGGTAATTGGATAGGGATTGCATTGAATCTGTAGATTGCTTTGGGTAGTATGGCCATTTTTACAATATTGATTTTCCCAATCCAGGAACATGGAATATCTTTCCATTTCTTTACATCTTCTTTGATTTCTTTGATTAACGTTTTATAGTTCTCGGCATATAGGTCCTTTACCTCCTTGGTCAGGTGTATTCCGAGGTATTTGATTTTGTGAGGTGCAATTTTAAAAGGTATCGTATTTTTGTATTCCTTTTCTAATGTTTCATTGGTGGTATACAGAAATGCAACTGACTTCTGAATGTTAATCTTATATCCTGCTACTTTGCTGAATTTATGAATCAGTTCAAGTAGTTTTGGGGTTGAGTCCTTAGGGTTTTCTATGTATAGTATCATGTCATCTGCATACAGTGACAGTTTGATCTCTTCTCTTCCTATATGGATGCCTTTTATTTCTTTGGTTTGTCTAATTGCTGTGGCTAGGACTTCCAAAACTATGTTGAAGAGCAGTGGTGAGAGTGGGCGTCCCTGTCTTGTTCCAGATTTGAGTGAGAAGGCTTTCAGTTTTTCCCCACTGAGTATTATGTTTGCTGTGGGTTTCTCATAAATGGCTTTGATTATGTTAAGGAATGTTCCCTCTATACCCAGTTTGGCAAGGGTCTTGATCATGAATGGATGTTGGACTTTGTCCAATGCTTTTTCTGCGTCTACTGAGATGATCATATGATTTTTGACTTTTTTTTGTTAAGGCGGTGTATGATGGTGATTGATTTGCGTATGTTGAACCATCCTTGTGAACCTGGGATGAACCCTACCTGGTCATGGTGTCTAATTTTTTTGGTATGTTGTTGGATTCGGTTGGCTAAGATTTTGTTGAGAATTTTTGCATCTATATTCATGAATGATATTGGGCGATAGTTTTCTTTTTTGGTGGTATCTCTGTCTGGTTTTGGAATGAGGGTGATGGTGGCATCATAGAATGTCTTTGGGAGTATTCCTTCTTCTTCAACCTTTTGAAAGAGTTTAAGGAGGATGGGCACCAATTCCTCTTTATATGTTTGATAAAATTCACCTGTGAAGCCATCTGGTCCTGGACTTTTATTTGTAGGGAGTGATTTTATGACCTCTTCAATTTCCTTTCTAGTGATCGGTCTGTTCAGTTGGTCTGTTTCTACTTGATTCAGTTTTGGCAGGCTGTAAGATTCTACAAAATTGTCCATTTCTTCCAGATTGTCAAACTTGTTGCCGTAGAGTTGTTCACAGTATTCTCTTATGGTTTTTTGTATTTCTGCTGTATCCGTTGTGATTTCTCCTTTTTCTTTTATAATTTTGGTTCTTTGGGTTCTTTCTCTCCTCTTTTTAGTGAGTCTGGCCAGGGGTTTGTCAATTTTGTTCACCTTTTCAAAGAACCAGCTCTTGGTTTTATTAATTTTCTCTATTGTTTTTTGAGTCTCTATTTTATTGATTTCTTCTTTGATCTTTATAATTTCCTTCCTTCTGCTGACTTTGGGTCTTTTTTGTTCTTCTTTTTCTAATTCATTTAGGTGGAGGGTTAAGTTGTCCATTTGGGATCTTTCTTCTTTTTTGAGAAAGGCCTGTATTGCTATAAATTTCCCTCTGAGCACTGCTTTCGCAGCATCCCATAGATTTTGAGAGGTTGTGTCTTCATTATCATTTGTTTCAAGGTAGTTTTTAATTTCCTTCTTGATTTCCTCATTGACCATTGGTTTTGTAGTAGCATGTTGTTTAGTCTCATTGCAGTAGGTTTTTTTCTCTTTCCTTTTCCCATGGTTGGTTTCTAATTTCATGGCATTGTGGTCAGAGAAGATACTTGAGATAATTTCTATGCTCCTAAATTTATTGAGGTTAGCTTTGTGTCCCAAGATGTGGTCGATTCTTGAGACTGTTCCATGAGCATTTGAGAAGAATGTGTATTCTGCTTTTTTTGGATGTAGTGTCCTGAAGATATCAATGAAGTCTAACTTTTCTATTGTTTCCTTTAGGATCTCTGTTGCTTTATTGGTTTTCAGTCTAGAGGATCTGTCCATTGATGTGAGGGGGGTATTAAGGTCTCCTACTATGATTGTATTCCCATCAATATCTCCCTTTATGTCTGTTAATATTTGTTGTATGTATCTGGGTGCTCCTATATTTGGGGCATATATGTTGACGATAGTAACATCCTCTCCTTGGATGGATCCCTTAATCATTAAGTAGTGTCCTTCTTTGTCTTTCTTTATGTCTTTTGTTTTAAAGTCTATTTTGTCTGATATGAGCGTTGCGACTCCTGCTTTTCTGTCATGTCTATTGGCCTGAAATACTTTTCCCCACCCTTTCCCTTTCAATCTATATGTATCTTTTGTCCTAAGGTGAGTTTCTTGTAGGCAGCATATTGAAGGCTTTTGCCTTTTTATCCACTCAGCCACTCTGTGTCTTTTGATTGGGGCATTCAGTCCATTGACATTTAAGGTGATAATTGATAGATGATTATTTATTGCCATTTGAACCTCGTGTTCCAGTTGATTCTATGGTTCTCCATTCTTCCTTTCTTTTTTTTTTTTTTGGTTGGATGGTCTCCTGTTATTATCTGCTTGAGTGTATTTTTTTTTCATTTTTTGCAAATGCAATATTTGGTTTTGGCTTGTGGTTGCCCTGTTTTTTAAGTATGCTAACCCCTTCCCATAATTGTGTGTTTTAGCCTGATGGTCCTGTAAGTTCAAACACTTCATTACTATATTAAAATTAAGAAGAGAAACATACAAACAAACAAACAAAAAGGGTTATTTACTTCCTAACATCCCTTGCCCACATTTTATGGTTTGATGACTCTTTTTATTTTTTTCTTTTCAATTTTATTTGTTTGAAGCATGTTCGTGATTAAATCTGTATGCTGGCTTATTTGAGTGACTGCTCTCTGATTGCGGTTTCCTCAGTCCTAGTTCTTCCTCTTCTTCTTTTTTTTTTCATTTTCTTTTTTCTTCCCTTTCCTTCCTTTCTTTTTGGTTTAGAGAAGCCCTTTCAATATTTCCTTTAACTTGGGTTTTGTGTTGCAATATTCTTTAAGTTTTTGTTTGTTGGAAAAAAATTTTTATTTTCCCTTCTATTTTAAATGATATTCTTGCTGGATAGAGTATTCTAGGTTGCATATTTTTTTCCTTTTAGCAGTTTAAATATCTCTTGCCATTCCCTCCTGGCCTGCAGTGTTTCTGTAGAGAAGTCAGCTGATAATCTTATGGGGATTCCCTTGTAGGTAACATTCTGTTTTTCTCTTGCTGCCTTTAGGATCCTCTCTTTATCACTAACTTTTGCCATTTTTATTATGATGTGTCTTGGTGTGGGTCTATTTGGGTTCAGTTTGTTTGGGGCCCTCTGTGCTTCTTGTATCTTGAACCCAGCATCCTTTAGATTTGGGAAGTTTCCAGCGATAATTTCTTCAAATATATTTTCCATCCCCTTATCTTTTTCTACTCCTTCTGGAATTCCTATTAGGCGTAGATTGGCCCGCTTTATATTATCCCATAGGTCTCTTATATTGCTTTCCAGTTTTTGGATTCGGTTTTCTGTCTGTTGACCGGATTGAGTGATTTCCATTATTCTATCTTCCATATCACTGATTCGTTCTTCTGCATTATTCATTCTGGTTTTTACTGCCCTTAGTTCCGTTTGCATCTCTGCAAATGAATGTTCTAGTTTTTCTTGGCTCCTCCTTATATTTTCTAGTTCCTTTCTGAGGGATCTGCATTACTGTTCATATCTTCTCTTAATTCCTTCAGTATTTTCACTATTTCTCCTTTGAACTCCAGGTCTGTCAGACTGCAGAGATCTGTCTCATTGTTGACTGTTTTAGGTGAGTTCTCCTGTTGGTTTGACTGGGGGTGGTTTCTCTGCTTCTTCATCTTGCTTGTTGTTTTCTTTCTCCTGAGGGAATTGTACTCTCCGTTATTGGCCAGTGTTTGCCTTGTCACTGCCGTGGGATATTTCCTGAGGGCTGTAGTGGTTGGTCAATCTTTTTTGAGGCAGTGTGGCTTTTCTGGAGTGTTGATGGGGCTAACAGGGTTTCTTTGAAGCAAAGGAGGACTTCCTGAGGGCAGACTGGACTGGGAGGTCCACACCACGATGGTAGCAGATTTCACTTGGTCAGGCAGCGCTTGCTCTGGTGTTTTTAGGCTGTGGGGTTCTTGCAGGGGGTTGGCAGTGTTGGGCAGCTGTTCCTCAGGAGTGCAGCACCCCCTGGGGGCTGGAGCAGCTATCTGGGTCACTGAGAACCTAAGAGGCTCTTCCCTAGGGCAGCCCAACTCAGAAGGATGGCCTGAGAATGTAGGCAGATCTTTTCAAGTCTGTCCAAGCTTGTTGCAGCTTTTCTGGGCTGCAGGGGCTCCTCCAGGGGGCTGGTGGTGCTGAGCGGCTATTCTGCGGGAGTGGGGCACCCCCTGAGGGCTTGGGTGGCTAGCAGGGCCGCTGAAAACCCAAGAGGCTCCTCCCCAGGGCAGCCTGACTCGGAAAGACCATCTGAGATCTTTTCCCAGCTTGGCCAGGCTTGTTGCAGATTTTCTGGGCTGCAGGGGTTCCTGCCTTGAGCTGGGAGTCCTATGCAGCTGATCCGCTAGGGCTCAGCACCCCCTGGGGGCTTGGGCAGGTAGCAGGGCTGCTGAAAACCCAAGAGGCTCCTCTCTGGGGCAGCCCGACTCAGAAAAACTGTCTGAGAATTAGGCAGATCTATTCATGGCCTGGCTACGCTTGTTCTAGCTTTTCTGTGCTGCAGGCCTTTTCTCGGGGGCTGGTGGTGTTTGGTGCTGCTCTGTAGAATTGTAGCCCCTCCAAAGGGCAAGCAGGCCTGTGCAGGGACAGCCCCTGTGGTAGTAGGCTTCAGGCAATTGTTGAGGCCAGCCCTCCCGGATGGCAGGCAGCCCCAGGTCCAGCGAGAGCATAGGGGGTGGTGGGGGTCAGGGGAGGGGATGCACTGGGAAGCACAGCTTTCTGCTAACTAGCGGGCCTGTAAGCTTGCTGTGGTGTGGGTGGTATTCTATGGGGACCCACCCCTTCTTCTCTCCCCTCCCCAGCACGGGTGCAGACCAGGCTCTCCTCCCAGGTTCCCTCTGATGTGGTTTTCCACTTCCCCATCCATAGAGTATTGCTCCCTTCCTCTGGACGGCTTTGTTTTCTAGTCTCTCAAACTTGACAGACAGGTTTCTAGACCTCCCAAGCAGTTTCCACTCCGCCCCGCCCCCCCAGCCCTTTCTTGTGGACTAACCTCTGGAGCCGAGGTCTCGGTGCCCAGCCCCCATCCAGGCGTCCCCTGGCCCTTTCCTGGGGACTAACCTCTGGAGCCGAGGACTCGGTGCCCAGCCCCCACCCAGGCGTCTCAATTTTTGGTGACTGTGCCCGTAGTTCAGATGGTCTGTTCGGTTCTTGATCGGCTTTTCCATACTCCAACTTACTGCTACACTCTTCTCTGCATCTGGAGATTCCTCCAGTTCGTTTGATCTTTCCCCCGTGTAGGTGACTTTCCAGGGTGCGGGATCCCTTTCTCCTCCTCAGTTCCCTTTTGGGAGCGCCCGTCCCGCTCGGATTCACCTTCTCTCACTCTCTTCTTTTCTCCCGTTCTGCCCCGTACTGTCACGAACTTCTTGCCGTTATTGGAGTTTAGGTTCCTCTGCCAGCGATTGTTTGCTGTTCTGTGCAAGTCATTTATTCTGTAGATGTGCTTTTTTTGTTGTGTTTGTGGGAGAGGGCGAGCGTGTTCCCCTACTCCTCTGCCATCTTGTCCTCCAGCTAGTTGTCTACTTCTTAATATATCTCCTTCTCTAGCAGTGGCAGATTTAAGATGTTAGATACTTAACAACATTTTGTCTACATATAATACACTAGTGAGAGCACAGGCATTAAAGGACACATTGGTCAAGCCAGGGAATTAAATGTAATTTTCAGAAAAGAATCTGTTTCATGTAGGCAACTGAATTCTCACAGTATCTGAATGATTTTTTGTTGTATGTCATATACTTATGGTAGCTGTAATTTCTCAGAGTAAATATGATTTTTATATTATTGCATTATAATATTCTCATACATTATTAATTGAGCTTTAAAGGGATGATATAATTTTTTTCTTTCATTGAATAAATTAATATGGAATATAAGCATTATTTAGAGCAAGATGTCTCTAGGATAATTCAAATTGAGATTCTTGTTAAAGATGAAAGCATTACATTGATGTTCTTTTTTTATGTTTTATCAGAGTACAGTTGACTTACAATGTTGTGTTAGTTTCAGGTATACAGAAAAGTGAATCAGTTATAGATATACAGATACATATATCCATTCTTTCTCAGAGTTTTCCATATAAGTTTTTACAGAATATTGAGTAGATGTCTTCTGTGCTATACAGTATGTCCATTGTTCATTATCTATTTTATATGCACTAATGTGTATGTGATAACCTAAAACTCCTAATTTATCCTCACCCCTACTTTTCCCCTTTGGTAACTATAGGTGTGATTTCAAAATCAGTGAGTCTATTTCTATGTTGTAAATAATTTCTCTTGTATCATTTTAAGGAGAGTCCACATGTAAGTGATATCATAAAATATTTGGCTTTTTTTGTCTGACTTACTCCACTTAGTATGACACTCTCTAGGTCCATCCATGTTACTGCAAATGGCATTATTTCATTCTTTTTAATAGCTGAGTAATATGCCACTGTATGTATGAACTATATTATTATCCATTCATCAGTCAATGGGCATTTAGATTGCTTTCATGTCTTGGCTATTAAAAATAGTGCTGGTATCAATATTGGGGTTCATGTGTCTTTTTGAATTACAGTTTTCTCTGTGTACATGTCCAGGAGTGGGATTGCTGGACCACATGGTAGTTCTATATTCAATTTTTTAAGGAACCCCCATACTGTTCCCATAGGTGTTCTACCAATTTACCTTCCCTCCAAGAGTCTAGCAGGGTCTCCTTTTCTCCACAACCTCTCCAACACTTATTGATTACAAACTTTTTAATGAGGGAACTTTTTAATTGGAACTGGTATGAGGAGATACCTAACTGTAGTGTGAGTTAATTTCTCTAATAATTAGTGATGTTGAGCATCTTTTCATGTGCTTCTGGGATGCCTGTATTCTTCAGAGAAATGTCTATTTAGGTATTCTCTTCTGATAGATTTTTGATTAGGTTTTTTTTTTTGATATTGAGCTGTATGAGATATTTGCATATTTTAATGATTAATCACTTGTCTATCACAACATTAGCAAGGATATTCTCCCATTCCGTAGGTTGTCTTTTTGTTTTCTTTATGGTTTCCTTTGCTCTGCAAAAACTTTCAAATTTAATTAATTACAATCTGCTTCTTTTTGTTTTTATTTTTATTATCCTAGATGGATCCAAAACGTATTGCTGTGCTTTATGTCAAAGAGTCTTCTGCCTATGTGTTCCTCTAGAATTATAGTATCCAGCCTTATATTTAGGTCTTTAATCCATTTTTAGTTTACTTTTGTGTATGGTATAAGAGAATGTTCTGAATTCATTTTTTACATGTAGCTGTCCAGTTTCCCCAGCTCCACTCAATGAAAGGACTTTTCCATTGTATATTCCTGCCTCCTTTGTTGTGCATGAGTTTATTTCTGGGCTTTTTATCTGCTTCATTGATCTATAAATCTGTCTTTGTGCCAGTGACACACTGTTTTTATCACTGTAGCTTTATAATATAGTCTGAAGTAAGGGAGATTGACTCCTTCAGTTCTGTTCTTGTTTTTCATATTTCTTTGGCTATGTGGGGTCTTTCCATACAAATTTAAACAGTTTTTTTGTTCTATTTTTACTAAAAAAAAATCCATTGGGATTTTGATAGAGATTGTGTGTGTTGGATCTGTTGATTGCCTTGACTAGCATAGTCATTTTGACAATATTGTTTCTTCTAATGCAAGAGCATGGTTTATCTTTCCATATGTTTGTGTTACCTTTTATTTCTTTCATCAGTGTTTTATAGTTTTCAAAGTACAGGTCTTTTACCTCCTTAGGTAGGTTTATTCCTAGGGTTTTTATTCTTTTAGATATAAGGTAAATGGGATTGATCACTTAATTTATCTTTCTAATCATTTGTTTTCAGTATGTAGGAATGCAAGAGATTTCTGTGCATTAATTTGTATCCTACAACCTTACCAAATTCATTGATGAACTCTAGTAGTTTTCTGATACTGTCTTTAGGATTCTCTGTTTATAGGATCATATCATCTGCAAACAATGACACTTTTACTTTGTTTCAAATTTGCAGTCATTTATTTCTTTTTTCTTTTCTGATTGTCATTGCTAGGATGTCCAAAATAATATTGAATAACATTGGTGGGAGTGGACATCCTTGTCTTGTTCCTGACCTTAGCGGAAATGCTTTCAGCTTTTCACTATTGTCTAAGTAGATATATATCAGTAATCACCTTAAATATAAATAGATTAAATGTTCCAACCAAAATACAAAGGTTGGGTGAATGGATACTAAAACAAGACCCATATATATGTTGTCTACAACAGGCCCACTTCAGATCTAGGAAAACATACAAATTGAAAGTGAGGAGATGGAAAAACTTATTCCAAACAAATGGAAATCTAAAGAAAACTGGAGTAGCAATACTCATATCAGACAAAATAAACTTTAAAGACTGTTATAAAAAAACAAAGAAGGATATTACATAATGATCAAGGGATAACCTAAGAAGAAGATATAACAACCATAAATATATATTCACCCAACTTAGGAGCACCTCAAAATACAAGCATCTGCTAACAGCCATAAAAGGAAAATTCCACAGTAACACCATAACAGTGTGGGATGTTAACACCACACATTGAGCAATGGACAGCTCACCAAGATAGAAAATCAATAAGGAGACACAGTTATTAAATGACACATTTGACCAAATGGAATTAATTGATAGTTATAGAACATTCTGTCCAAAAGCATCAGAAAACACATTCTTCCCAAGTGCACATGGAAACCTCTCCAAGGTAGATTATATCTTGGGCCACAAATCAAGCCTCAGTAAATTTCAGGTAGTTGAAATCATATCAAATTTTTTTTCCAAATACAATGCTATAAGATTAGAAATCAATTACCAAGAAAACCTGTAAACAGCACAAATACATGGAAGCTAAACAGTATGTTATTAAACAATCAGTTGATCACTGAAGAAATCAAAGAAGAAATTAAAAAAAAATATCTATAGACAAATGACAATGAAAACATAATGATCTAAAGCCTATGGCATGCAGCAAAAGCAATAAAATCTCACTTCAGGAAACAAGAAAGATCTCATATAAACAACCTAACTTTACACCAAAAACAACTAGGAAAAGAAGAAAAGAAAACCCAAAGTTAACAGAAGGGGAGGAATCACAAAAATCAGAGCAGAAATAAATGAGAGAGATGAAGAAAACAATATAAAAGATGAATTAAATTAAAAGCTGAGTCTTTGAAAAGATCAACAAAATTTACAAACTTTTAAGCCAGGGTCATCAAGAAAAAAAAGGGAGAGGGCTCAAATCAATAAAATTAGAAATGAAAAAGGATAAATTATAATGAATATCACAGAAGTCCAAACGATCATAAGAGACTACTACAGGGAACTATAAACCAATAAATGGACAGCCTAGAAGAAATAGATAGTTTCTTAAAAAGTATAACCTTCCAAGATTGAACCAGAAAGAAACAGAAAATCTGAACAGACCAATCGCAAGTACTGAAATGGAAACAGTAATTAAAAAACTTCCAAAAGAACAAAAGTCCAGTACCAGATGGCTTCACAGTTGAATTCTATCAAACAATTATGGGAGACCTATCGTTCTGAAACTATTCCAAAAAATTCCAGAGAAATGAATACTCCCAAATTCATTCTATAAGGCCACTGTCACCCTGATACCAAATCCAAAGATACCACAAAAAAGGAGAAAATTACAGGTCAATATCACTGATGAACATAGACACAAAAATCCTCAACAGAATATTAGCAAACTGAATACAACAATATATTAAAAAGATCATGCACTATGATCAAGTAGGATTTATCCCAGGGATGCAAGGATTATTCAATAATGAAAATCAATTAGTATGATATACCACATTAACAAATTGAAGAATAAAAACCCAATTGTCATCTAAATAGGTACAGAAAATGATTTGGGCAAAAATAAACACCCATTTATGATTTAAAAAAAAATCTCCAGAGAGTGGGCATGGGAAAAAACCTACCTCAACATAGTAAAAGCTGTATATGACAAACCCACAACTAAAATCATTCTCAGTGGTGAAAATTTGATGTTCTTTTATGTTTCTCCTCCTTCCTCATGTCTGATTTAGTACCAGTATTTACCTGACCAGCATAGTATAATTCCTTTAGAATTTGTGGGACATGCTCTATTTAAGAAACTCATAATGAGAAATTGAGAAGTGATGAAAAAAGATTAACCTGTAAATTAATACAAATGTAAGGCAGCTAATTGTATGCCGCAAGAGAAATAACTGATATGTGCTATATGAACCTAAAAAGACTGATCAGTCAAACTTATTCTGGGATTGAAGGAAGTTCCATTAAACATGCAAGAGTTGAGTAGAATTTTAAAGGATGGGTAGAAATTTACAATGGCGAAAACATAGGTAACTCCATCTTGGAAACAATATGAAAGGTTTGACTATTTGGAGAATGGAGATAGTTACAGTAGTACTGACTATAAGGTCTGAGACACAAGCAGCTGGAAAAGAAACTATGAAAAGCCTGCCGAGTTTTTCCTATAGACTAAAATCTTCCAGCAGAGTTGTGTTTTGTCTTGTTTATAGTCATTAAACTGAAATAATCTGCTGTCAGTATGGAATACACTTTGGAACAGGATGATTAGGGAGAGTATTATTTCAGTAGTTTAAACGGAAACTGAAGGGATCTTTAACTAAGAAGAACTGGGATGGAAAGATGTAAGGTTTACATTCAGTGCTAAAGATATGAAGAAATAAGAGAGAAGGAGAAACCTAGGTTTAACACAAAAATTATACTCAGAGTATAAGTATATTGGATCATAATTCAATTAAAAAGTTTGAAGAAATGAATAGAGAGTATGTATTTTAAATATGGGTAATAAAATTCAGTTTCGTACTAGCTAAGAATGAGATTGTGCAGTGTTTTCACATTATCCAGGTGGTTGTATTAAACAGCAAGAAATATGAGTTTGTAACTTTGAAGACAAGTATAATGTAGAAAATGGTTTTTAATTTCATAGACCTAAAAAAAAAAAGATTAAATCTATAGACCTTTACCTCAATGAGCATACAAAATCAGATATACATACCCAAAAGTCCATACCATTCCAGTAATATCTGATTATGTGTAAAATCATGAAGATACGTCATATACCCCCCTAAAATTTTCAAATTAAAGAAGAGTGCAACCTTAACTTGAACTTGAATCCAATATAGAATGGACCCCATTGAGACAGATGAGAACAAAGTAAATAGCAAAAAGAAGGATAAATAAATAGAACTTAGTCCAAAAAGTGGTGTTAAGGAAAACAAAAAAGGCAAGAGATTTAAATATTATTGGGAAGTTCATCATTGCCAAATTCTACTCTGCAATCAAAGAAGGTGAGAATTTAAAGTAGGGTATAGGGGATAGCAATTCAAAAATTGCTAGTGATAGTAGTTTGGATAAAAGCTTCTGATAAGGATTATTTCAGTTAAGGCCTTCTTTTAATATTTAGATAAACATTATTTTTTATTCTTTTTACTTCCCTTCCCTTTCAACTCATCCCTAGATATTCCAAGAAAGTCTCTCCTTTTCTCCTTTTATCTTTATTCCATTTGTGAATAATAAAATGACTGCCCTTAAAGACAATAAACATAAAGGAAAACTAGGGGTAAATATATATGAAGGAAAATGAAAGTCATATATTTCAAATGAATTTAGTCTTAAAGAAAAACTGTGGCATTAAACTTGATAGACTTTAAAATTCCTTAGAATTTCCCATATGAATCTCCACAAACTTCTAACTACCTCTTTTATTTTCCTTTAATGAAGCTCTTTACCCTTCAAGAATTAGAATTTATACTAACCTTTTAAATTCCCATTCAAAATTTCTCTTATCATAATATTATGTCCACTGAGTTACATTGAAAAAACATACATTTTAGAAGCAACATAGAATAAAATTGATATTTGTTTACTATAATCTGAAACATAATTAGTATTCAAAATATTGCTTCTATGAGTGATATATTCAACTTTTAAATAAAGATCTTTTTTGAAATTGGAGTCTTCCATTGTTATGAAACATCAAATAAACAGAAATTTAAAAAAATAGTCTCAAAACAATCTTCAAAAAGGTCAATGAAAAGAAAAAGATACCTGAAATTATATGAACTCACCATTTCCATTAGTAGATCTTTTCTTGTATAATCACCAGTTTGTTCATCAAAGTTAACATTTTAACAGCAGTGAGCAAGTTTCCCCCATGATTAGAAGCATCCAAATCTGAGCAGCACTCTTTGGCATAACTCTAAATTATATGCCATTTATTTAGCAGTTACTGTGTAATTAGGGTGTCTTAATTTGAGCATTAAAAATGTATTGAGTTCTACATGCAGCATTTATAATTACAAGATCAATTTGTGCTTAACTGATTTCACTGCTAAGATTTTGTATCCGGATTATTTATATGCGCTTTCAAAATTGCCACAGTAGAGAAATTTGGAGAGTACTTCAATACAAATAAATCATTTGTATTTTACAGTGGATTAATATTAAAATATTAATAGCACAAAACCCATAAGAGAACTAATACACTAGAAAGAAACTATTACATAAACAATCTCAAATATACACGCAAGCATATGTCCTAAAATGCCTATTTGGGAAGAATAAAGCCTTTGTTCGAGCTTGATTTGTATTCTTCCAAAATGAAGGCTTGTGACCTGGTATGCCATTTTAAAAAATTTTTATTTTATAACCTCAGTAATATTTCAAAAATACTCCTATGTTGGATATACTTATTGGCAGAACATTTAGTCTCAAACTCTGTGCAAGTTTCTATGCCACTTAAACTTCATGACACAGGCTTGACTATCTCCCAGAATCAAGCATAAATATGATCAACCTAGTAGATTTTGTCATGATATAGACATATTTATTCTTTGACTAAAGTTGATAAACTGATTTTCCAAGGGGAAAAAATTGCAAGTTTCAGAGTGCCATTACTTGGAGTTGCAGAACATTGAAGTGCTATTTAAGAGGATACATCTGGAGCCAGAAATCTGTTGCAGGAAAGCATAATCAGATACTCTGTTTGGTGTGCAAAATTTTGCATGAATGACCCTGTTAATTTTTACCCTAAATCAAAGAAAAAAAAAGAAAGAAAAAGAAAAAACCACCCCTAAAGACTAAACTTAAAAATGCAGCTTCAGCAAAATTGGTATACAATATGTTTGGGCTTTTAAGTGAAGCACTGGTTTACCAATCTGGGCATCAGAGAAGAAGGGTACAAGACCAGAAAAAAAAAATTGGAAAGTAAAAGAAAGATTTAACTAGACAGTGTGAAAAAAAAACAATAAAAACAATAAATAAATCTACAGAAAAATAAAATATTTAATATTTACCACCAGAGATATATTTTTGGATATTAACATAACATAAAAAATGGAGCTAAGTGGAATTAACATATAACTTCAGGATTTAATTACTACAATATAATTAATATACTTTATATTAACATTCTAGTATGATTAATATGTACATTAATATAATTTTAAAAGAAGTGGGATATCTGAGGAAGATACTACAAAATACACATTTCATACAGCACCAGTAGTATATATTTAAGTCTAGGCCAGTTGCTTTGTCTGCAGGGTCGTCCTTCACTCAATTCCATTCACCTTTTCTAGGGAAGGCTATTGATTGGCTTTCTAATAAAAAAAGCAGCCATTTAAAATGAAATGATATTTTCTTCCTGGAATTGTTCCAGGGTGGACCTCTGTCATAATCTGAGCGAATTCTATTCCCAGCTCTAAGAGTTTTTTAAAAAAGGAATAGAGAAAAAAATGAGATACAAAGAAAGAAGGAAGAGGGTAGAGGAAGAGAGGGAAAGAGGAAGGGAGAACAAAAGAAGAGGTAAGAAAGGAGGAAAGAAGTGACAGAGAATGAGTAAGACCTAGAAAAATAGAGGGATCAGGAAAGAGAAGTCTGTCTTTATTGTCAACATTACAACATAATGTTCCTCAGTTGCTAATCTGACACCTGTAATAAAAATTAGAGGACACTTTTTGCAGCAAGAATGAAGAATGAAGCAGAAATGCATAGAGAAAAAAATTGAAACAAAAAATACTGTCTTCATGAAACTTGAATACCTGGTTCCCAGTAGATTATAATATGATTTATATCCTTGCTTTGGATTATTTGAGACATACAACAGTCTTTTCTATTCAAGAAGTTTGAATGAACTTCTGTTATTTGCAGTGCAAAGAGTCTGCATTTTGTAAAATCAAGTTAGATGAGAGAAGGGTGATAATTATAGGACAATTAAAAAAATAATTTAAGCTTAAAGATTTCAGTGAATAATGCATCAATGAATTATCACCAAGTAGTTATAGTTTAGATACATTCACGTTGATATTTCATTTAAGAAAGATTTTATCCATGGAAGAATGCTATTGACTAAGGCAAAAAGCTAGAGCAGAAAATTATGTATTACAATTCAAAAATGCTTAGAATTTATGATTTTGCAACCATCTATAATTTACTACAGAAAACTCTTGTAGGTAGACTCACTGTTGCAAATTATGGCCTATCAAGAATTGGATTAGTGAGCTTCAGCATTTTTCAATCCATTTTCATATAATGACATCCTATCCACTTCCAATTTCAATCTGTAAGTGCTATCTATATTTGTTTTATATTAATGGTCCAGCACAATTTTACATTGCAATGAAATTCTTTATTGATAACTTATCCCAAAGAGCTTTTGGATAAGAATGCTATTTTGATTAATAAGAGCTAAGGTCTCTGTTAAATGTCCCTATTAATAATAGGGGCATTTAGAACACTGGAAGTGTTCTAAAGATGAATGTCCGTAGTCCTTTGGTCAGCACTTCATGGTACAAATATTTTTCCCCTAAAACACATAGAGATACACAAACCTCAGCTGAGCACAAAGACATAGGCAAATACTGAAGTCCTTAGCCACTGGAAAACAATGAAAAGATAAATATGCAGTTTTGAAAGAATATTAAAAAAAAGAATGCATATATGTATGTGTAACTGGGTCACCATGCTGTACAGTAGAAAAAAATGTATTGGGGAAATTTAAAAAAAAAGGAAGAATATGCAGCTTGTTATATCATGAAGAAGTTTGCCACTGACAGGGAATGATTAGAATTGATCAGAGAAGCAATCAGAATGGCACTTTTATTTTTGCTACATTTTTGATCTTGGTTGAATGTTAAGAAAAAGACACCTAATTTAATCTTTGTGCTTAACGTAAGAGTTGAAGAAGAAAAGCACTTTAAATGTGAAATACTATTAATTTGATTATTTCTACAGTTTAGAAGAGCAGCAATATACTCCCACATAACCTATTCATTCCCCCTTTTCTCTCAACATCCATATTTCTTAAGTTGAATTTATAAAACGTAGCAGATGATTAATTGATCAGTAAATGAATCAGAAATATTGTGGGACTTGCCTAGTAATTTTTTAAACAATAAACATAAATTGATTATCTCTATTGTCTGGTATCCTGGCTTCAGTAAAATAATCTTTGTTAGAAGTATGTTTTATTTTTTTTAATTTTTTTATTGTCATTTTTGGCTGCACCCACGGTATATGGAGGTTCCCAGGCTAGGGGTCTATAGTCAGATCTGTAGCCACTGCCCTATTCCACAGTCACCAGATCCGAGCCGCATCTGCGACCTACACCACAGCTCATGGCAATGCTGGATCCTTAACCCACCGAGTGAGGCCAGGGATTGAACCTGCGTCCTCATGGACACTAGTCAGATTCATTTCCCCTGAGCCACAACCGGAAGTCCTAGAAGTGTGTTTTAAAGTGGACTTCATACACTACCAATGTAAGTAACACTGCATCAAATCAACATCTAAATATTTTTCTTGTTTACTGGTTTCTCCCAACTTTACTCCTTTCCACAACTGTGAATATTACTGAGTACTAGGCACACCTCCATTCTTTTATGTATGCTTTCCCATAAGAATTTATGTTACACCAAGCCTTCAACTACCATATTAGAACAAATGACACAGACCTATATCTGGAATATTATTTTACATTTAATTTTGAAATGAATGATATTCAACTTTAGGAATTATACAGGTACAAAATACCCTAGAGAACATATGCTTTAGTTCTTATGTAAAAGAGTAAATGTTGATAAAATAAATTCGCAATGTGACAAATGAAAAGGAGGACCAAATGTAAATCTGCACTTCTGTTACATCACTTCTTTTATATTTGGACATGAAGATACATGAAATACTGGAGGAATCCTTTTGAGTATCAAATACTTACAGCAATGAGATTAAATATCTTTTTAATTTTTTAATCAAATCTCACCTTTTAATTTGCTCTTAGTGGTCTAAGACTTGTACACTTAATTTTGTTTCTTGGAAATTATTTGTCAGTATATAGAAGCTTTCTAATTAGAACAATTGAAACTAATAGTTGAAAATTAACCTGAAATTAGAAATAAAAAACAGTCAACTTTAAAATCTATGGTAATATCTGCTAAACTCTGAGGAAAGGAGAAGATGCATGGAATAATTAACATAGTGCTTCCCATAAAATTCATGCTTATAAAATTGAAGGTGCAGATAACCTAAAATTTAATCCTTCCAAGGCATAAGAAATTTTCATACAGCCAGAATATCACTAATAACAAAATCTTATAAAAATAAATATTTAATTAATAAAAATAATTTATTAATGTTCAGTTTTATGAAATATTTAGAAATATACTTCAGCAATATGTTATAGACAAGAGAATTCATCACAGAAAGCAAGAACAGATTACTTATTCTAAATCCATCAATGCAATTCAACTTATTAGTATAGAAAATGGGCAAATTCAGTACAGAGGCAAATCACAAAAGAAAAAAACAAGAGAAAACTTTATTGGGAGAAAAAGAGATATTTAAAAGATCCCTCTAGAAATTAATGAAATATATACTTAATAAAATAACATCTATTTTCAATTATTACAGTCTGAAATGAACTATAATTAGTGACATTCAGAGCTCAGATAAGCAAATAAGTTAACTTTTTATACAGCAATTTCTTTTTCTCTCTCTCTCTTTAAATGTGTATATATATATATTTATTTAATGTGTATATATTTTATTTAGGAATTCTACTGCTAGAAAAGTATTTTATGGAAATAACTATTGATATACTCAAAATATTTAACCACAGTATTTAAATCATTTAAAATAATACAAGAGACTATCGCTTAAATAAAATTGATGACATACTTTATATAATTTAATGATTCTATTTGAGAATAATGCACTGATCATTACAATGTATTAAATGAAAAATAAAATCAACTTACAAAACCATATGCTTCCATGTCTCCAGGGCACTGAGCTATATACTGCAATGTTCACACCCATACACACACACACACAAAGATTGAGAAAAATTATAAATATATGTATTATTCTGGGAAGAAGTTTTATAAATTCCAACAGATATTAAAAAGCAATTCTTATCTCCAAAAATTCAGAACATTATATAATAATAAGGATTGTCCTGCAATTTAGAAAATACTGATTTTAAAAATCAATCGACACTGCAGAAATACCAAGGATTATAATAGATTACTTCTACAAGCTAATGAAGTGGATACATCCTAGCAATATACAATCTGCTAGACTGAACAGAAAGAAAGAAAATATGAACAGACCGACTACCAGTAATGAAACTGAATCAGTGATACAATAAAATCCAAAAGAACAAAGGTTCAGCACCAGATAGCTTCATGAGTGAATTAAACTTATCCTTCTCAACATATGCCAAAATTTAAAAAGGAAAGAGCACTTCCAAACTCATTCACAAGGTCACCATAACACTGATAGCAAAACCAGATAGACACCACATATACATAAAAAGAAAATTATAGGCCATTATCCCTGATGAGAAAGATGTAAAAATCCTCAACCAAATGTTAACAAACCAAATTCAACAATACACTAAGGATCATACAACAAGAACAAATGGGATTTGTTCTAGGAAAGCAAGGATTGCAATATTCTCAATCGATTAGTGCAGTACACCATATTAACAAAACGAAGGTTCAAAAAAATAAAAACATGATCTCAATGATCCATAAAAAATATTTTCTGAAATTTAACATCTATTCGTGATATTAAAAAAAACCTCTCCATTAAGTAGGTGTAGAAGGAACTTACTTCAACATAATAAAGGCTATATATGACAAATCCACAACTACCATTATACTACTTGATGAAAATCAGGAAGCATTTCCTCTAAAATTGCAAACAATACAAAGATGCTCATCATTGCTACATAGCTTTTGTTTCAACATAGTTTTTGGAAGTCCTAACAACACAGGAATCAAACAAGAAAAGATAAAATTCATCCAAACTGGAAAAGAAGAGCAAAACTCTCACTATCTGCATATGACATGATGATATATATAGATATAGATATATAGATATATCTGACAACTCCACCAAAAACTATCAGAACAAATACATTCAATCAAGATGTAGAGTACAAAATTAATATATTGATATCTTAAGTTTCTATACACTAATAACAAACTGTCAAATGTAGAAATGAATAAACTTCTATTTAAAGTTATATCAAAAATATTAAAATACTTATGAGTAAATTCAATAAAGGAGATGGAAGACCTGAACTCTCAAAACTCTAAGGCACTGGTGAAAGTAATAAAAGATGGCATAAATAAATGGAAAGATACACTGTGCTAATGGATTTGAATAATATTGTTAAAATGTTTATACGACCCAAAGTAAACTAAAGATAAAATCCAATTCCTATCAAAATGCCCATTGCATTTTTTTCACAAATTTAGAACAATAATTCTAAAATTTGTATGAAATAAAAGCACTGAAAAGTCAAAGTAATCTTGAGAAGAACAAAGCTGGAGGTCTTCATCTCACTGTTTTGAAACTATACTACAGTTACAGTAATCAAGACTGTGTGGTACTGGCACAAAAAAAGACTCATAGATAAATATAACAGAATGGAAGGACTAGAAATAAACCCATGCTTATATGGTCAATTAACCTATGACAAAGCAAGAATACACAAAGGAGGAGATAGTCACATCTTCAATAAATTTTTGTGGAAAAACTAGGTAGCTACATGTAAAAAAAAAACAAAAAACTGAACAATTTTTTAAACACCATATACCAAATGAACTCCAAATGGATTTAAGACTTAAGTGTGGCAGTTGAAATTATAATAGTCCTAGAAGAAAATAAGCTTTGTTATGTTAGTCTTAGTGATATTTTGGGGTCTCTTTTTTCAGGCAAGGGAACAGAACCAAAATAAACAAATGAGATCACACCAAACTAAAATACTTTTGTACAGCAAAGGAAATTATGCAAAATGAAAAGGAAGCCTACTGAATAGGAGAAGATATTTACTCTCTCTCTCTCTCTCTCTCTCTATATATATATATATAAAACCAATAAGTGGTTAATATGCAAAATATACAGAAAGTTCATACGACTCAACATAAAAAAATGTAAAAATGCGAAACAGACCTGAAAATATTTTTTTTCATAGGATATATAGATGGACGATAGAAACATGAAAAAATACTCAAATCCTTAATAATCAGGGATATGTAAATCAAAACCACAATGAGATACCATCTCACATAAATACAACACATATCCAGGATTAACTAAGCTGTAGAGAAAACATGGAATTATAAATTGGTGCAGCCCTATGTTATATGATATGGGTGTGCCTCAAAAAGTTAAAATAGACTTGCAATCTGATCCAACAACTTCACATATATACTTATATAAAGAAAAGAGGAGCATTTATTTGAAAAGAAAATGTATACTAAGGTTCAATATAGCAATATTTACTGTAACCAAGATACGGAAACAACCTTAGGAACTATTGAGAGGTGAAATAAATGTAGAAGATGTAATTATATATATATATATATATATATATATATATATATGTATGTATATACACACACACATATATATATATAAAACTATATGACTATGGAGACAATATGGAATACACACACAAAATGGAACATTGCCATAAAAATGAAAATTTGTCATTTACAATGACATAGATGGCTCTGGAGGGTGTTGTTTTAAGTGACAAAGGTCAGACAAGAATACGAATGCTGTATAATCCCAATTCTATATGAACAAATAACAAGAACAAAACAGATTTACATATAAACATCTTTTTGAGCTTTTTTAATAAATATATAAACAGATTCACACATATTGTCTTTAGAACAAATTGTGCTTGCCAGAGGAGAGGGGAGTGGGGGAGCACAATAGGTGAAGAGTATTAAGAGATATAAATTACCAGTTGTAAAATAATGTTTCAGTGTTGTAATATAGAACATAAGGAATATGGTCAATAATACTGTAATTACTGTGCTTGAGGACAGATGGTTCCTTTTCTTACCATAGAGATCATTTCACAGTGTATGCAAATGTAAAGTCACTAAGTATTACACCTGAAAGTAACAATATTGTTCATTAACTATATTTCAATTAGGAAAAGGAATAGACAAAAAAGTCCATGTTAGGATGTAGAACGACAGTGGTTTCAAAAATAAGTCTTTAACAAAAAATGTAGTGTAGTGCTATGCAGGGCCATGATTTATGTTTCTACTTATTCTTTCTCTACTTTTGGTTCTCTTTTGTAGGAAATATATCCATTTTAACTAACAAAATTTATTAACACATAAATTTCATAAAGTATTTTAAATCACCATTGTAACAGTAATTTTATTTTCTTTTATTCCTTTTTCTTCCCCACTTACCCTCACACCATTCACAAAAATAAATTTAAAATGGCTGAAAGACTTAAATATAAGACAAGTCACCATCAAACTCTTGGAAGAGAACACAGGCAAAATATTCTCTGGCATCAACATTACAAATGTTTTCTCAGGTCAGTCTCCCAAAGCAACAGAAATAAAAGCAAAATAAACCAACAGGACCTAATCAAACTGACAGTCTTTTGTACAGCAAAGGAAACCAAAAAGAAAACAAAAAGACAAATTACAGAATGGGAGAAAATGACACAACTGAGAAGGGCTTAATCTCTAAAATATATAAACAACTTATACAACTCAAGAGCAAAAAAGCCAAAAACCCAATTGAAAAATGGGCAAAAGACCTGAATAGATTCTCAAGGAATATATACATATGGCCAACAAGCACTAGAAACAATGCTCAACATCCCTGATAATTAGAGAAATGCAAATCAAAACTACCATGAGATACCACCTCACACCAGTCAGAATGGCCATCATTAATAAGTCCACAAATAACAAATGCTGGAGTGGATGTGGAGAAAAGGGAACCCTCCTGCACTATTGGTGGGAATATAAGCTGGTACAACCACCATGGAGAACAGTATGGAGGTACCTTAGAAAACTATACATAGAACTACCATATGGCCCCACAGTCCCACTCTTGGGCATATATCCGGACAAAACTCTTCTTAAAAAAAGACACATGCACCCGCATGTTCTTTGCAGCCCTATTCACAATAAACAAGACATGGAATCAACCCCCATGTCACTGACAGATGATTGGATTATTTTCTTTTATTCTATACTTTTTCTTCATTAGTCTTGTCAAAACAACATAAAATTTGAACACTCAACTGCATTTGCTTGTTTTTAAATCTTTTTGATTTTGTTTTCTCTCTTGCTGATTTCTATCCTTATATCTTCTCGTTTCTTTGATTTTATATTATTTTTCCAATTTCTTTAAATATTTCTTTTTTTCTCGTGCTCTAATATGTTCAAAACTAAATATGAATAAACACTTCTAAATAATAATTAACATCTGCAATGTTTGTATGATCACTCTATGTTTGCATGCTCAAAGGCTGGCATGATAATATTAAATACATGTCTAGCTGAATGTTGGGAGCATGTTTTAGTCTTTTAATATGGCCCATTTTTATCTGTTTCTTTTAGCTGTCAACTTGCAAACAGCAAGTCAGAGAAGGTGAATGACTTAAAGATAATTTGTACAAGATAGTTTTTATCACTTTTGATGCAACTGAGAAGTCAGTCTTTCCAGAGTGGATGCCAGGGATAATTAAAATCAAGAAGAGTATTTTTAGCATGCTCAGCATATACAAACTAGTCAGTGTGTTCAACAAACTATTCTCTATTTTTAAAGTATTCAGATGTGTTTTGTTATAGGAATCATGAAAATGGAAATAAAACTTCTCAGGCTACAGTACAGAAATATTCAGTAATGGATTTGAAGTGTTTGTATTTGGGTCTGGACCTATATTACATTGCCGTAAAACAAAAACTCATTTTTTTTTGTAATGTGACATTCTTATTTAGGTAGTTAATGAAAATGTTTTTAAAATTAAGAGTTTATTGACTCAGCTTATCTGAATACTACTGGCTCAAAAAGAACTCAAATAATTTATTTGTGGTAGTTTTTACCTAAAACTTGTTTCTTGACCTTAGCAATTTCCTTCTCATCCTGTGCTTCCAGAAGTCAATACAACTATATCAAGTGGTTGCCAGGAAACATGTGCAGACACTACCTGATAAAAGTGCAGTGAAACAGCTTCATTTGCCATCAAAATGGAGAAATCTTGAGGGAAAAGTGAATTGGTGAGTGAGAACTAGAATTTGAAGATGCTTATTTTCCTCTAAGTTAAAACAAAATTTGTAGAAAGTTGGTTTCAGGCACATGTGTGTGTGTTCTCTATACTGAAATATAGTTGCATGGATATGTATTCCTACTGCGAAAACTACATGAGAAGAAATAACAATTTATAATTGATATTTTTGAAGAGTTTGTATTTCCTGTATTGAATCAACAGATGATAAAATTGCATTATTTCCAGGATTAGCTTGTAATACCTGTCTAGTCTTACCCTTTTAATCGTCTAGTAACAACTGACTTATTTTTAAATTTATTTTTATTGAAGTAAAATTGTTTTTTACATTATATAAGTTTCGTGTGTGCAATATTATATTTCTACTTCTTATTCTTGACAGTGTTCCCACCACCAAAAATTTAGTTTCTATCCCTATTTTTCATAATTGATAAATAGTTCCCTAACAGAATTTCCAAAAAAAATCTAAAGTAAGCTATGATCACTGAGTTTACCATTTGTTATTTCCACATTTCCAAAAATGCATAATTTTGAAAAAGTACTTAATACAAAGAGTCTCTAAATAAATATCAGCATTGTGGTCCTATGACTATTTTTTTGAAATGTCCACTACTTAGATCTCTCTGGGAGGTAAAATTCTCTGCAGTCCTAAAAGATATTCAGAATTGCATAACATTTATCTGTACAAGCAATATATTTTTAGCAATTTTGAATTATTTTCACAGCATTTAAATTATGCATAAAACATGTCGATAATAAACTAAAATACAAATATAGCATTTCTAATTATAAGTTGATTCCATTGTGTAGAATCCTTACTTTTATAGTTATATATAGTTATTTTTTACCTATTAACTTTTAATAGAATGAAAGTGGTTAAGGATGATTGATAAAGAGGGTTAAAAATAAGGGGATAAAAAGAGATTTCAGTTTTTAATGTACTAGGAAGTTATAATTTTAAAGGATATATGAAGTGACTTATGGGTCATTTACAGTTTAAAAAATACAGACCTTTTGTAAATTAAATTCCCTTAGTGCTCCACTTTTACAAGGTTTTAGAAAGAGAAAATATACATATTAATCATTTTAAAGGTAGAAACACTCTTAATGGAATTTCAAGTTGTAAGGAATTTCTGTGTTAAAATCTTACATAACATATAGACATTTAATTGAGGATATTAATTTCTGTACTCTAGATGCTGACACATAACCATTTAACATTCATGTCATTGACAGATATTTATTTCACTACTGGAAGATAAAACATAAAAATTTAATTATGGATACTTATTTCCTTCTTTTATCCTTGATATATACCCATTTAACTATCACATTATACATACATGTATTTTCACCAATGCAAGTTGTGAAATATTAAAATTAAACTGAAAAAATCCACCGCCTTGTTCTAGTTTCATGAACATAAAAACCAGTCATCAGGTTGTAGACAGATATTTTACTCTCACACACTTGCAGCAAAATGATATTTTCAATTATTAGTAAGTGAATATTCAATCTTTAAAAGGATATCTGTAACTAAAAATTTAAGTATAACTAATTATCCAACAAAAAACAATATGAAACTAAAATCATTTAATACAACTTCAAAAGTAAAACAGATTTTCTTGTGAAAATCCAGCATGTGTGTTACAGAATGTCAAATAATAAAAAAGCACATAAAGTTAAAAATTCACACTAAAATTTAAAGTTGAAAATTCACACTAAAATTTAACACTTGAAGACAGTCTCTGACAATATTTATTTACATTAAAGAGGATCTCTCTCTACTGTACAGAAGGATATGCAAAGATAGAAATAGGTAGGTAGACACAAATACGGAAAGACTACTGCTTTAGAAAAACATAATTAAAATGTCATTGCATTAAAACAAAGAAAACGAAGCTAAAGACAAAATGAAGAAATTAATGAATTTCAGAAAAATTTTGTTTTACCAAAGAAATGAAGTAACTAAAAAAATCTTTAAATATAGAAAACATATATCCGTAACTGTGTAGCTTGGTCACTGGGACCAACAGAGAGAGCATTTTAAATACTGATGCCTGATTCTCTCCATCACTGGCCTGGGAGGATGTGCTGGATTATGAGGAGTACTAAATGTAATCAAAATGTCAAGTCAGAGTTGAGAATCACTGCTCTAAAGCAATGGAAGTTATAGTGAAACTCTGGTTATTTTATGTGTTAAATATCTTTTAATGATAGAAAGTAGACACTGATACAAATGAGAGGAAATTAGCAGATTTAAATTTCTCTTACCTTTCTATTTTTTTTACTTTAAAAACTAGTAATGAAGTATATTTAAAATAGTCAAATAATTCTCACTATTGTTTAGTTATTTGAAATGTTTCAATGACCAATGACACCCGACCAGTATTGTTTCTTTTTCCCATTTTTCTTTCTTTCTGAAGTTTAGTTAACCTACAATATTATATTATTTTCAGGTATAAAACATTGCGATTTAATATTTTAATAATTATACTCCATTTAAAGATATTATGAAATATGGACTATATTCTCTGTGTTGTACATTACATTCTTATATATGTATTTGTTTTCTACATAGTAGTTATAGTTCTTAGCTCCTACATTTACCTCTATCTCACCCATCTCCCCATCTTTTTCCCCACTAGTAACTGCTAGTTTGTTCTCTGTCTGTGAGTCTTGTTTCTGTTTTGTAATAGCATCTCATTTGGTTTATTTTTTGTAGATTCTGTGTGTAAGTCAAAACATATTTGCTTTTCTCTGTGTGACTCTTTCATTAAGCACAATATGCTCCATGTCCATCAATCCATGTTGCAAATGGGAACATTTCATTTTTTAATGACTGATTAATATTCCATTATATATACATATATATATATATGTAGATATGCATATGTGTATGTTTGTGTGTGTGTGTGTATATATATATATGTATACATGCATACTACATCTTCTTGATTCATTAATTTGCTGATAGGTTGCTTCCATATCTTGGCTATCATAAATAATACTGTAATAAACAGTGGGGAGCATATATTTTTATTAATTAGTGGTTTCATTTTCTTCTGGTATATACCCAGGAGTTGAATTGTTGGATAATAAGGTAGTTCTATTTTTAATTTTTTGAGAAAGCTCCATCTGATTTCCCATAGAGTCTATACCAATTTACATTTTATAAACAATGTTCTAGGATCCCCTTTTATCCACCATGTAGCCAACATTTTTGGTTGGTTGTCTCTGATGATAGGCCTTCTGAGTTGTGTGAGGTGATATCTCATTGTGGTTTTGATTTGAGTTCCCTGTTGATAAGAATGCTGAGCATATTTTCACGTGCCTGTTGTATATCTATATGTCTTCTTTGGAATAGAAGATTGTTCGTTCTTTTGATATTGAGTTGTTTGTGCTGTTGATATATTTTTGATATTACCCCTTTGTCACACATATCATTAACAAATATTTTCTCCCACGTTGCAGGGTTTTTTTGTTGATGGTTTCATTTGCTGTGTGAAAATTTAATTTTGTCCCATTTATTTATTTTTGCTTTTGTTTATCTTGCCTGAGGAGATAGATCCAAAAAGTATTTCTAGGCCTTCTGTAAAAGCGTGTACTGCCTATGTTATATTTTCTTCTAGGAGTTTTATGATTTCCAGTCTTATAGTTAGGTATTGAATACAATTTGAATTTATTTTTGCATATAATGAGAGAAAATGTTCTAATTTAATTCTTTACATGTAGCTGTCCAGTTTTCCTTACACTACTTGTCGAAGAGAGTGTCTTTTCTCCACACATTAACTGACCACATATTTGAGGATTTGTGCCTGAGCTCTCTTTTCTGTTCCATTGATCTGTGTGACTGCTCTTGTACCAGAACTATGATGTTTTGATAATGATACCTCCAGCTTTGTTTTTTGTTGGTTTGTTTGTTTGTTTATTTGTTTTTGCTATTTGTGGTACCATATACATTTTAGGATTATTTGTTCTAGTTTCGTGCAAAAAGTCATGGGTATTTTGATAGGAATTATATTAAATCTTAGATTACTTTGGGTAGTATGGACATTTTAACAGCATTAATTCTTCCAATCCATTAGCATAGAATATATTTCCATTTCAGTGTCTCAGCTTCAATTTCCTTGATCATCACCTTACAGTATTCAAGATAATAGAACTTTGCCCTCTTTGGTTAAGTTAAAATATAGGTATTTCATTCTTTTTTTTTGTATTTTTTTTGTCTTTTCTAGGGCTGCATCCGTGGCTTATGGAGGTTCCCAGGCTAGGGGTCCAACTGGAGCTGTAGCCGCCGGCCTATGCCAGAGCCACAGGAACGTGGGATCCGAGCCATGTCTGAAACCTACACCACAACTCTCGGCAATGTCAGATCCTTAACCCATTGAGCAAGTCCAGGAATCAAATCCACAACATCATGGTTCCTAGTTGGATTCATTAACCACTGAGCCATGATGGTAACTCCTAGGTACTTCATTCTTTTTGATGTGATTTAAAAAAATTTTTTTATTAAATTATAACAGATTTACAATGTTGTGCCAATTTATGCTGTATAGCAAAGTGACCAAGTCATAGATATAAATACATTCATTTTCTTAAATTATCTTCCATCATGGTCTATCTCCAGACTATGGATATAGTTCCCTGTCTATACAGCACATCCTCCTTGCTTATCTATTCTAAATATAATTGTTTGCATCTACTAAACTCAAACTGCCCACCCATCCCACTCCCTCCCCCCTCCCCCTTGGCAAACACAAGTCTGTTCTGTATATCTGAGTTTGTTTCTGTTTTATAGATAGACTCATCTGTGCCATATTTTATATTCTACATATAAGTGTTATCATATGGTATTTGTCTTTTTCTGGCTTACTTCACTTAGTATGAGAATCTCTAATTGCATCCATATTGGTACAAATGGCATTAGTTCATTCTTTTTATGGCTGAGTAGTATTCCATTGTATATATATACCACATCTTCTGCGTTTGTCTGACTGTCTTTCTGTCTGCCTTTCTTTCTTTCCTTCTTTTTCTTTCTTTCTTTCTTTCTTTCTTTCCTTCCCTTTCTTTCTTCCTTCCTTCCTTCCTTCCTTCCTTCCTTCCTTCCTTCCTTCCTTCCTTCCTTTCTTCTTTTTTTTAATTTCTATGGCTAGGACTTCCAATACTATGTTGAATAAAAATGGTGAGAGTGGGCATCCTTGTCTTCTTCCAGATTTTAACAGGAAGGCTTTCAGGTTTTCTCCACTGGCTATGATACTGGGTGTTGGTTTCTCATAAGAAGGTTTGTATTATGCTGAGATACATTGCCTCTATATGTACTTCAGTAAGAGTTTTTATCATGAATTGCTTTTTCTTCATCTATTGAAACTATCATGTGGTTTTGAATTTTTCTTTTGCTAACGTTGTGTATAACATTGATTGATTTGCATATGTTGAACTACCCTTGAGAACTTGAAATGAATCTTGGTCTTGGCACATGATCTTTTTTTATGTGTTGTTGGATTTGGTTTGCTAAAATTTTGTTGAGAATTTTTGCATCTATATTCATCACAGAAATTAGCCTATAATTTTATTTTTTGTTGGTATCTTTGCTTTTAGTATTAGGATGAGGATGGCTTCATAGAATTCTTTGGGAGTATTCTTTATTCAATCTTTTGGAATAAATTAAGAAGGATTGATATGTTTTTCTTCGTATGTATGGTGGAATTTGCCTGTGAAGCCCTCTGGTCTTAGACTTTTCTTTGTAGGGAATTTTTTAAATTAAATGTTCACTTTCATTTCTAGTGATTGCTCTTTCCAAATTATCTATTTCTTCTTGACTCAGTTTTGGTGGGCTGTATGTTTATCAAAAGCTGTCTGTTTATTCTAGGTTGTCAAATTTGTTGGCATTTAGCATTCTCTTATGTTTTGTTTGTATTTATGTACTATCAGTTGAGATTTATTCTTTTTTGTTTCTTATTTTGTCTATTTGAGTTCTCTCTCTTCTTGGTGAGCCTAGCCAGAGATTTGTCAATTTTGTTCACCCTTTCAAAGAACCAACTCTTGGTTTTATTTATTTTTTCCATTTTTTAAATTTCTGTTTTATTTATTTCCTCTCTGATTTTTATGATTTCCTTCCTTCTGCTGACTTTAGATTTTGTTTGTTCTTTTTCTAATTCTTTCAGGTGGTAGGTTAGGTTACTTTATTTGAGATTTTTCTTTTTTCTTTTTTTTTGAGTAAGGCCTGTATTGCTATGAACTTCTTTCTCAGAATTGTTTTGTAGCATCCCATAGATTTTTTATGATTTTGTTTTCTTTGTTGTCTCCAGCTATTTTTTGTTTGTTTAATTTTCATTTTTATTTCCTCACTGACTCATTGCTTTTGTTTGTTTGATTGGTTGGTTGGGTTTATTTGTTTGTTTTCATATCATGCTATTTAGTCTCCATGTAGTTAATTTCTCTTATTTCATTTTTCTGGGTTTGTTTCTAGTTTCATGCCATTGTCATCAGAAAAGGTGCTTGAGGTAATTTCTATACTCTTAAATTTGTTGAGGTTAGTTTTGTGCACTAGTACGTGGTCAATCCTAGAAAAATTTCCATGTGCACTTGAAAAGAATGTATATTGTGTTTTGAGGGGTGTGTGTGTAATTTTCACAAAATAACAAGTCTAAATGGTTATCATATCATTTAGCATCTCTGTTGCCTTATTGGTCTTCTGTAAAGAATATCTGTCCATTGATATGAGTGGGGTGTTAAAGTTTTCTACTCTTATTGTATTCTTATCAATTTCTCCTTTTATGTTTGTTAGTATTTGTTTTATGCACCTCTTACATTAGGTGCATGTATGTTGAGGAATGTAAAATACTTTTCTTGAATTCATCCTTTTGCCATTAAATAGTGTCTTTCTTTGTCTTTTTTTATGGCTTTTGTTTTAGTCTGTTTTGTCTGGTATGAGTATTATGACACCTGCTTTCTTTTCATTTTCATTCACATGAAATATCTTTTTCCATCCCCTCACTTTCAATGTATATGTGTCCGTTGCCCTAAGGTGGTTCTCTTCTAGGCAGTATATTGGAGGCTCTTATTTATTTATTTCTAACCCAGTTTTCCACCCTATGTCTTTTGATAGGTGCATTTAGTCCATTGGCATTTAGGGTGATTATTGAGAAATTTGTATTTATTGCAATTTTAAACCTTGTTTTCCAGTTGATTCTATGTTTCACCTTTGTTCCTGTCTTTTTCTTCTATTGATCAGGTGATTTCTTTTCATTTTCTGCTTCTGTCCTCTTCTTTGCAGATTTTATGAAGGCATTATTTATTTTTTATTTATGGTTTCCCTGTTTTTCAAGTATGTTTACCCTTTCCTCTATCTGCTTGCTATATAGACTGATAGTCATATAGGCTCAAACACATTCTAAAACAAAAATTAGATTTTCATACTTTCTCCACATTTTTAAATTTTTTTTGTCCTTTTTTACGTCTTCATGTTTAACTTTTTGCTGTTGCTTGTGTTTACCATCACTTTCATAAATAGCTTTTTTTTTTTTTTTTGACCTATATACTGGGTTATTTAAGTGATTACTTTCCAGTTGTGATTTCCTCCATTCTATATATCTTCTTACATCTTTCCCATTTAGAAAAGAACTTTCAGGTCTTTTTTTTAGAATGGTTTTAGTATTGCTGTATCCTTTAAGTTTTTGTTTTACTAATGAATTCTTTATTTCTCCTTCTATTTTAAATGATAATCTTGCTGGGTAGAGTATTCTAGGTTGACATTTCTTCTCCCTTTTAGAACTTTGAATATGTCTTGCCATTCTCTTCTGACCTTAGCATTTCTGTGGAGAATCAGCTGATAGCCTTATGGGGGTCCCCTTCTAATTAACTCTTTGTTTTTCTCTTGCTGCCTTTGGTACCCTCTCCTTATCTATAAATATTGCTATTTCATTATACTATGTCTTGTTGTAGGTCTGTTTGGGTTCAACTTGTTTGAGAGTCCTCTGTGCTTCCTGTATCTGGATAACTGTTTCCTCCTTTAGATTTAGAAATTTTTCATCCATAATTTCTTCAATATTATTTTCAGTTCCTTTTCTTTTTCTTTTCCTCTGCTGTCCACATTATGTGTGAATTGGTCTGCTTTATATTATCCCATAGATCTTTTACATCGCTTTCATTTTTTTTTTTCATTTGGTTTTCTGCCTGCTGTCCTGACTGGGACATTATTCTAACTCCCAGGTAACTTATTCTTTCCTATGCATTATTCATTCTGCTGTTCAGTCCCTTCAGATCAGCTTTCGTCACTGCAAATGAATTTTTAAATTTTTCTTGGCTCCTCCTTGTAGCTTATAGCTTTTTTTTAAAGTAATCTTTATTAGTGCTGATATCCATTCTTAATTCCTTCAATATTTTCATTGTTTCTTTTTTGAACTCAGTGGCTATTAGTCTGTGGGGGGATATGTTTTATTGTTGCCTCCTTCAGAGGAATTCTCCTGTTCCAGGGGATGGTTCTTGTGCTTCTTTATTTTGGTTATTTTTTGTGCTCTGGGAGTTTAGGGGAAACAATTATCCACTATTTGTATGTGGGAGTATCCCTGGGTAGCTTGTGATGGCTTATTATTTTTTTTGGTGTGAGGGCTACTTTTGGTTTATATGCTAGCTGTCTCTTTCCTCAGTGTGTGTAGGACATTATCCCCTTGATAGGGGGTGTGCAGGGGAGTGGCTTGCGTGTGCTTCCATATGCATGGAAATGGGGGCAATGGGAAATGGGGGCAACAGGTAGTAATGAGCCTTGGCAGTGGCAGTGACCCCCAGTGAGGTGGGAGAGGTGTCCACAGACCTTGGCATTGGCAATAGAAGGTGTGTACCTTCCCAAGGAGGTGGGGGCAATGTGTCCTACAGTTATATAGAGAGTTTCTTGTCCTTTTTGGAAGTCTAAGCCCAGTGTTCAGTAGATGTTCTGTGTGAATTGTTCTACATGTAGAATGTTATTATTATTATTATTATTATTATTATTATTATTATTATTATCATTACTTTTTAGGGCCACAGCCATTTCATATGGAACTTCCCAAGCTAAATGTCAAATTGGAGCTACAGCTGCCAGGTTATGCCATAGCTGTAGCTATGGCAGGATCTGAGCTGCATCTCTGACCTATACCACAGCTGATGGCAATGCTGGATCCACAACCCTCTGAGCAAGGCCAAGGATTGGACCCAAATCCTCATGGATTCTAGTCAGATTTGTTTCTGCTGCATCATGAAGGCAACTCCAGATTTTTTTTTTTTTTGGCAGAAGGTATGTTCTATGTCCTACTCCTCTGCCATATTGATCCCACCCTCCCTTTTGATGTGATTTTAAAGATTGTTTTATTGCTTTCTCTTTCTATTATTTCATATAAAAGCAACAGTTTTATGTGTATTAATCTTTTCCTACACTTTTACTGATTCATATATGAATGCTGATAATCTTTTTGTGGAATCTTTATGGGTTTTTTTTCATTTTTTTTTATTACTCAAATGAGTTTATCACATCTGTAGTTGTATAATGATCATAAAAATCTGATTTCACAGGATTTCCATCCCACAGCCCAAGCACATCCCCCCACCCCCCAAACTTTCTCCTCTGGAGACCATAAGTTTTTCCATGTCTGTGAGTCAGCATCTGTTCTGCAAAGAAGTTCCGTCTGTCCTTTTTTCAGATTCCACATGTCAGTGAAAGCATTGGATGTTGGTGTCTCATTGTATGGCTGACTTCACTTAGCATGATAGTTTCTAGGTCCATCCATGTTGCTAAAAATGCTGGTATTCTTTATGTTTTTTTTTTTTATATGTAGCATCATATCTGCAAATACAGTTTTATATCTTCCCTTCCAACTTTGATGTATTTTAATTTCTTTTACTTTTCTTATTGCTGTGGCTAGGACTTACAATACTATGTTAAATAGAAATAGTGATAGTGGGCATCTTATTCTTCCTGATTTTAGAGGAAAAGTTTTCAGCTACTTTAGCATGAAGTATGATGTTAACTTTAGGTTTGTCCTAAATGATCTTTATTATGTTGGGATATAGTCCCTCTATACCCACTTTGCTATGAGCTTTTACAGTAAATAGCTGTTGAATTTTTGTGTTTTAGCATCTATTGAGATGATCATGTAATTTTTATTCTGCTTACCACATTGATTTATTTGCAGATATTAAACCATCTTTGCATTCCTGGAATAAATCCCACTTGATCATGTTGTATGTTCTTTTTATATATTGTGTAATTCAGTCAGCTAGTGTTTGCTTGAGGATATTTGTTAGAGATATTAGCCTACATTTTCTCTTTCTTTGTAATATCTATCTGATTTGGAACCAGGATAATGATAGCCTTATAGCATGAATTTGGGAGTGTTCACCCCATTTTAAATTTTCTATTTTTTTGGTATTGTTTGAGAAGTATAAGTATTAACTCTTCTTTATATGTTTTGTATTATTTCCATATGAGGTTATCTGGCCCTAGACTTTTGTTTGTTGGGAATTTTTTGATGAATTAATTTGATTTCAACTTTAGTAATTCATAGTGTTCAAATATTTATGCCTGATTCAGTTTTGGAAGATAGTGTATTTCTCAAAATTTATCCATTTCTTTTACATTTATCATTTTTTGTTGGCATAAAACTGTTTATAATATTCACTTATAATTGTATCTCTGTAATATTAGTTATAATTACTCTTTCATTTCTTTGTTTACTTGGATCATTGCTATTTTTTATCTTGATGATCCTGGCTAAAGGCTTATCAATATTTTTATCCATTCAAAAATGTTACTGGTTTTACTGATCATCTATATAATTTTTTTTATTTTTTATTTTTTATTTATTTTTTTTATTTTTTAAATTATTTATTATTATTTTTTTCCCACTGTACAGCAAGGGGGGTCAGGTTATCCTTACATGTATACATTACAATTACATTTTTCCCCCAGCCTTTCTTCTGTTGCAACATGAGTATCTAGACATAGTTCTCAATGCTATTCAGCAGGATCTCCTTGTAAATCTATTCTAAGTTGTGTCTGATAAGCCCAAACTCCCGATCCCTCCCACTCCCTCCCCCTCCCATCAGGCAGCCACAAGTCTCTATATAATTTTTATTTGTTTCTATTTTACTTATATTCTCTCTGATTTTTACTATTTCCTTCCTTGTGCTAACTTTTGGCTTTTGTTCTAACACCTTTAGATGGTGCATTTGGTTATTTATTTGAGATTTTTCTTGTTTCTTAAGTTATCCCTATATTATATTGCTATAAATTTCTTTCTTAGAACTGGCTTTGCTGTATCCCATAGATTTTGGTAAGTTGTATTGCTCTTTTTATTTATCACAAGGAAATTTTTTATTTCCTCTTTGATTTCTTCATTGGCCCATTGTTTTTTTAGTAACATGTTGTTTAGTTACTATGTATATGTGTTATACCCACATTTCTTCCTATAATTTATTTCAAGTTTCATACCATTGTGGTCAGAAAAGATGCTTAATTTAACTTTGGTCATCTTAAATTTGTTGAAACTTTTTTGTGGCCTTGCATGTGATCTCTCCTAGAGAACATTTCATATGCAATTGAAAAGAGTGTGAATTCTGCTGATTTTGTATGAGATGTCTGCTAGATATCAATTAGGTCCAGCTGATATAATGTGTCATTTAAGGCTGCTATTTCCTACTAAATTTTTGCCTGGATGAACTGTCCATTGATGTAAATGGGGTGTTAAACTCCTCTATTATTAATTTTTGTATTATTGTCTAATTCTTCCTTTCTATCTGTTAGCATTAGCTGTATATTTTTATTTAGGTGCTCCTGTATTAGGTGTATATTTGTTTACAAATATAATTTGTCCTTTATGTATTAATCCCTATAGTATTACATAATAACTTTCTTTGTCTTTTTGTTATAGACTTTGATTTAAAGTTTACTTTGTCTGATAGAGTATTTATTGCCACCCCACTTTGTTTTTGTTTTCATTTCCATTGAATATCTTTTTATATCAATGGACAAAATATTCCAATGAAAATACATAAGGTAGCTGACAATTAAAAAAAATAAAGCCCATCTATATGCTGCTTAAAAGGGACTCAAAGCAATTTTTGGTTGATATGTACTTATTGCTTGTTTTATGATTATGTTATAGATCTCTTCTGTTTATTCTTTTTGTTTCTTCTCTGTGGCTTGATGATATTCTTTGCTGTTTTGCTTGTATTCATTTTTCTCTAGTGTTTGTGTATATATTTTTGGTTTTTAAATTGTGAATACCATGGGGTTCTATAACTCCTATAATTCCTTGTTTTAAACTTAAGTTATTTAAGTTAAAAGAAATTCTGACAAACCTACATTTTTACTCCCTTCCCCCAATGTTTTGTTTTTCATGTCATATTTTACATCTTCATGTTTGTATTAAGTGTTTCCTGTAATTATATTTAGATTTACAATTTTTTGTCTTTTAACATTTGTTCTAGGTTATTTAAGTGATTTATCCACAAACTTTATTATATGTTACTCATGGGCTTTTTCCTTTCCTATAATTTATTATCTCTTTTTGTAGTTTTCTTTTTCACCTAAAGAAGAACAATTTAAGACAACTTGTCAAGTTGTTTAATATTAATAAACTCTTATTTTTGATTGTCTGAGAATCTCCTTATCTCTCAATTCAGTACAATATCCTTGCTGGGTAGAGTAGTCTAGATTGTGGGTTTTTTCCCCTTTTAGATTTAATTATATTATGCCACTCCCTTCTGGCCTGCAGAATTTCTATAGAAAAAGCAATTGCTATCATAAGGGGGTTCCCTTTTGTGAGACTGTATTTTCTCTTATACCTTTAAAATTCTCTTTATTTTTAAATTTTGACATTTTAATTATGATATATCTTGATATGAATCTCTTTGGGTTCGTTTGATTGGAAATCTCTATAATTCCCCCTTGGTTGTGGTAGTGGCAGGGGCCTTATGGCTTAGGGCTGTACTTCTGTGTTATTACAACTTTTTTCCCATTGTGCACACCTTGCTTAGAGGCTGGATCAGAATCAAAAGAGTTGGTGCCAAACTTCTGAGTTGGTTTTACTCCTGTAACCAATGTTGGAGCTACTTTTGCTCCTCCTAAATGTGAGTAGGTATATGCATTCTGACAATGGCTGTGTTCACCCTTGTTAGAGATAGGGTCAGGTGCAGGCCTGTACTATTCCCTTTAAGTGTATACACTCTTATTGGCAACAGCAGCCTCCACTCTAATTGGGAACATGGGAGCAGTACTGGAGCAAGAGGGACTGGAACCAGTGCCCAGTGCAAGAGGAATACTTGCAAGTCAGCCTGAGCCCCTAGCAGTTTTCATACTGCTCCTCCCTACTGTGACTTGCAGCAAGAAAGTATATGTGTACATTCTTCAAGAGCAGAGTCTAAGTTTCTTACAGCCCTCTAGTAAGCCTTATTTGTATTCAAACCAACTAAGGGGACTTGTTTTCCAAGAGTTGGACCCCAGGGCTGGGGTATCTAATATGTGGCTCAAATCCCTCACCCCAGTGAGGACCCCTAAGCCAGTGATATCCTCTTCCTCTTTTAGGTCCCTTGCTGGTATGGGGATCCCAACCAGAATGCTTCTCCCTCCTCCCTGCCAGAATCTTTGTGGTTATTTCTTTAGAGCCTTGATTATAAAAGAGTCTTTCAGACCATGCCCCTGATAGGTTGATGTCAACCTCAGAGCAAAAAAGAGTCCCTACCTTGCATCCAGCTCAGGCTCTGGACATACACTAATCACACCTATCAAGTGTATAATGGCCAGAACACTGTTAAAAAAAAGATGTGGCTAGCATCCATATGAAAAAGAGCCCTTGCCGCCAAAATATTGGACACACACAGTCTGCACAAGAACAATTCTACATAAAAATACCCCTGCAAGACTGTAGTAGTGAACTATTTCTCCTAAATTCTTAGAGACAGAGAAAGTTAAGTGAAATGCAAAAAAGTAGAGCAATCACTTCCAATAAAAATAACAAGAAAGAACAAATAGTGAAACAGGTCTCATCAGTCTACTAGACTCTGAGTTGAGAAAGGAGGTAATAAAATGCTAAATATATTTAAAAATTATCTGTGAATGGAGGTCAATGAAACAAGGAACTAGAAACTATAAAGATAAATAAATCAAAATCAACAGTTCAATTGCTAAGATAAAAAATAATCTAGAAGTAGGAGTTCCCATTGTGGCTCAAAGGGTTATGAACCCAACTAATACCCATTAGGATGTGGATTTGATCCCTGGCCTCACTCAGTGGGTTAAGGATCTAGTTGTGCCATGAGTTGTGGAGTAGTTTTCAGATGTGGCTCAGATCCCATGTGGCTGTGGCTGGCAGCTGCAACTCCAATTCAACCCCTAACCTGGGACCTTCCATATACCATAGATGTGGCCCTAAAAAAAAGCAAAAAAAAAATCTAGAAGCAGTGAACAGGAGACAAAATGACACAGAATAATGGATAAGTAATCCAAAAGATAGAATAATGGAAATAATCCAATAAGAATGACAGACATAAAGACAAAGGCAAATGAAAACTAAAGGAAACAGGCAATTTATGGGATAATATAAAACAGGACAACTTATGCATGATAGTGCTTCCAGAAAAAGAAGAGAAGGGGATCAAAAATGAGTTTGAAGAAATTATGGCTGCAAATTCTGAAACCTAAAAAAGGATGCAGATATCCAGGTTCAGGAAGCACAAAGAGTCCCAAATAAGATGAATGCAAATGGACTCATACCAAGACATATAACACTTAAAATGTCAAAATTCTAAAGAAAAGAGAAGATTCTAAAGGACACACACATACACACATATAAATAATAAAACAAACAAAGGGTCAGGTAAAAGGTAAACTCTGTAAGACTATCAGCTGATTTTTCTGCAGAAATTTTGTAGCTAGAAGGGAATAGTATGATATATTCAAAGTCCTAAGAGGGAAAACCCTGCAACCTAGGATACCCTACCCAGCAAAATTATCATTTAGAATAGCAGGAGAGATAAGTAATGTGTTAGACAAGCAAAAACTAAAAGGATACATCAGTACTAAATCTATTATAAAATAAATATTAAAAGACCTTCTGTAAATAGAATAGAAGCCAAAATCTCTACAGGAAAGGGAAAGTAACAATAAGAAAGGCAAATATATCAAAGGATTGATGATCACTTACATAAGCCAGTATATAGATTAAACAAATAAAAAATTAAGCAATTCTAACTACAATTAACAGCAAAAAAATGAAGATGTAAAATAGTACATAAGAATTACAAAATGTGAGAAATTCCATTGTGGCTCAGTGGGTTAAGAACCTGACTAGTATCCATGAGGATGATGGTTTGATCCTTGGCCTCACTCAGTGGGTTAAAGGATCCAGCATTGCTGTGAGCTGCATTGTAGGCTGCAGACATGGCTTGGATCTGGCATTGCTATGACTGTGGTGTAGACTGGCAGCTGCAGCTCTGATTTGACCCTTAGCCTTGGAACTTCCATAATGCACATCTGTGGACCTAAAAGGAAAAAGAAAATTACAGAAAGTGGAGAGGGACAGCATAAAAGGGAGAGTAGATTTTTTACAACATGTTTATATTTGTATTACAATTTGTTTAAAGCATGTAGATATAATTGTATGTCAGTATACTTGATCTTTTTGGTGACTACAAACCAAGAATTTACATTAGATTCATGAAAACTCAAAAGAAAGGAATTCAGGCCTTACTATCAAAGTAAATAATCAAACCACACAAAAAAATACAAAAGAAAAAGAAAGAACTTAAAAGCACAACTGGAAAATAAGGTTTTAAATGTCAATAAGTAACTTATCAATGATTAGATTAAATGTCAATGGATAAATGTTCCAAACAAAGGACACAGAGTGACAAATTAAATTTAAAAAAAAGAAAAAGCAAAAATAAGAAACTGCAATGTGCTGCCTACAAGAGATTCACTTATTTCAGGGCAAAAGGCAAACAAAAGCTAAAAGTGAAGAAATTGAAAAAGAAGTTTCATGCAAATGAAAATAACAAGAAATTGGATTAATACCATATTATACTCAGGCAACATATACTTTAAAACTAAGGCCATAAAGCCAAAGAAGATATTACATAATTAAAAACTGATCAATATAAAAAGAGAGTATCTATACCCATTAACATGTATGCAGCCAATATAGGATCACCTAAATATTTAAAACAAATACTGGAGTTCCCGTCGTGGTGCAGTGGTTAACGAATCTGACTAGGAACCATGAGGTTGCAGGTTCCATCCCCGGTCTTGCTCAGTGGGTTAAGGATCCGGCATTGCCATGAGCTATGGTGTAGGCCACAGACACGGGTTGGATCCCATGTTGCTGTGGCTCTGGTGTAGGCTGGCAGCTACAGCTCCGATTAGACCCCTAGCCTGGGAACCTCCATATGCCGTGGGAGAGGCCCTACAAAAGACAAAAAAAACAAAAAAAATCAAAAAAATAAAATAAAACAAATACTAAGTAGCATAAATGGACTAATTGACAGCAATACAAAGAAAAAATAGGAGAAAGTAATACCACACTGACATCAAGGGACAGATCATTCATACAGAAAGGCAATAAGGCAACATAAATCCTAATGGACAAAATAGACTGGTTTGGCTTAATTGTTATCTGCAATGACCCTACTTCCAAACATACAAACAAACGAAAAACAGAATATACATTCTTCTCAAGCACAAATGGAACATTATCTAGGATGAACTAGGTCTTAAAACAAGCCTAAACAAATTTAGGAGTATAGAAGTTATTTCAGGAGTCTTTTTTAACCACAATGGTATGAAACTAGATATCAACCACAGAGAGAAAAACAAGAAAAGGATGAACACATGGAGACTAAAAAAAAATGCTACTACTAAAATAACAAAAACAAAACTAAAAGGAATTATGATTAAATCAGCATAAATCTGAGCATACTTCAAGGCAAACAAAAATGAAAATACAACTTTCAAAATCTATGGGTTGCAGCAAAAGCAGTTCTAAGAAGGAATTTCATAGCAGTACATGCCTTCCACAAGACATAATAAACTCAAATTAACAACCTAATTTACCACCTAATGGAAAAAGAACAAACAAAATCCAAAGTCAGAGGAAAGAAATTGTAAAATGAAAGGGAAAATAAGTAAAATAGAGATTTTAAAACTAGAAAAGATGAGGAAAAGAACTAGTTTTCTTTTGGCACACTTTTCACATAGGGCAAAAGACTAGAGAAAAATGATAGTGATACTAACAGGTGTTAAGTACAGATTCACCTTCTTTTTCAACTGTGCAGTTTTAATTGGACTACAACAGCAGTGGAACCTGATCCACAGGCCTAGTCTTACCCTATAATAAGAAGATTATTGTGAAATATTTATGTTGGTGAAAAATTCAAGAAAATTAGAATCCTTTTAGAGACATACATAGTATATGTTGGCTAGTAAGCTGCTGATTCACCATAGACACAGCATGTAGCTATGACAACCCCTTTGCTTCATCACAAATTGTTTTTTACCCTTTCTATCTCCTCTCTCATTTTTTAAAGTAGTGTCCATTGGAGTTCATTTAAAAAGAATGGGAAATATATTTCTACATTCCTATCATTAACTGGAAATGCATTTCAATTTATAATCACAATTTTTTAAAAAATTACCAAAGGAAAAAATTAAGTGGAAAATTAAAGCAGAGAGAGATTTTTAAATGATTATCATTTTCTAGATACTATCAAGGATAGCCCTCAGTTATGTCTTAAAAATTGGAAGAAAAGAATTTCCAAATATTCTCTTAAAAGCAATGAGAACACTGGCAAACATTGTCAAATAACTTGCAAAATTCACCAAAGACTTATAGTAACTATCCTAAGGAGTATTTATTTAAGAAAAATAGATGAATATATAAGAAGAGTTAGCTTTGTGGTGCTTTAACTTTGAATCTTCCCACACTTGCTTTCCAGTTCCATGATAACCTGAAAAACTAATAGGCTGCATTTTCAGTGAAACCAAACTGGGGACATGATTAGAAAGAATGGAACAGAATTTGAGGTATTTTAAAACCTCATTCCAAAATAATATTTTTGTGAGTTCCCACTGTGGCACAATGGAAATTAATCTGACTAGTAACCATGAGGTTGCAGGTTCAATCTTTGTCCTTGCTCAGTGGGCTAAGGATCTGGCATTACTGTGAGCTGTAGTGTAGGTCACAGACATGGCTCAGATCCTTGGTTGCTGTGGCTGTGGTGTAGGCTGGCAGCTACAGCTCTGATTTGACCCCTAACATGGGAACCTCCATATCCCATGGCTGTGGCCCTAAAAAGCAACATATATGTATATTTGACTTTTCTAGTGATTTCCTAGAATGTCCCATGGCAGGGCTGTCTAAATCTTAATAACTCAAAGCTTTCTCAGAGTGTCATCTTTTTCCTGGGAGGGAGAAAACAATTAAAACAATTAAAGGCAATTGTATAACTTTGTGACTTTCTGAGGTTGTAGAGAAAGTTGGAGAAAACAATAGTCTAACCAAAGCATAAAAGGAAAGCTGGAAAATGAGCTGTCCAGAATGTCTTTGAAAAACTTTGTCCTACTCTTTGAAATCTAGAAAGCTATACACATGCATAGACTGGCAGGCAGTTATCCCCAGGGTTGCACACAGGCTTAAGAAAGGTCTGAGAAGGCCCTAAGTTCTCGTATCTTATTTACTCTGAGTCTCTAAACAAACAGGAAGCGAAGGATAATGCATTGTTGTCAACTGCTTGGCTGAGGGTTAAAGGCATGCTTCAGTATACATGGAGAGTCCATTGGCAAGGGCTGGGAAAATGATTGGTTCCAGGCATTTAAGGAAATTTCTAAGAGTTGGAATCACTAAACTACCCAAGTAGAGATTTCTAGACCATAAACAATAAAGAGTACAGACTTTACAAAATTAGTTTAGAAAAATTAAACTATGTGGTGATCACCTAAGGATAGATATGTAAATCAGTGGAATAAAATTGAGAGTTTAAAAATAAACTCATACATTTCTAGCCAAGTGATTTTTAACAAGGGTACCAGGGAAATTCACTGAGATGAAGTAGAATCTTTTTAACAATTGGGTATTAATATGAAAAATAAATAATTAGTATACCCACCTGTCACTATATGAAAAGTTAACTCAAAATGGCTTAAGACCTAAAGGTAAGAGCTAAAACTACAAAAGCCTTATGAGAAAAGAAAAATGTAAACATTCATAGATGACAATATTCATGACCTTGGATTAGGTAATAATTCCTTAGACATTACACCTAAAACACTAGCAACAAAAGAAGAAATAGATAAATTGGGCTTCATTAAAATTTTTAAAAGTTTGTACTATGAAGAACACTGAAGAGAAACATTGAAAATCATACTTTTGATGATGGTCTAGTATTTTGAATATATACAGAACTCATAATTCAACAATAAAATAGCTCTCGACATATAACTCCTTTACTTCCTTGGTCAGGTGTGTTCCCAGGTACTTGATTTTTTGGGGTGCAATTTTAAAAGGTTTTATATTTTTGTATTCCTTCTAATATTTCATTGTTAGTATACAGAAATGTGACTGATTTCTGAATGTTAATCTTATATCCTGCTACTTTGCTGAAGTGGATCAGTTCAAGTACTTTTTGGGTTGAGTCCTTAGGGTTTTCTGTATATAGTATCATGTCATCTGCACACAGTGACAGTTTTACCTCTTCTCTTCCTATTGGATGCCTTTCATTTCTTTTGTTTGTCTGATTGCTGTGGCTAGGACTTCCAGTACTATGTTGAACAACAGTGGTGAGAGTGGGCATCCCTGTCTTGTTCCAGATTTTAGTGAAAAGGTTTTCAGCTTTTCTCCATTGGGTATTATATTTGCTGTGGGTTTGTCATAAATGGCTTTGATTATGTTCAGGAATGTTCCCTCTATACCCACTTTGGTAAGAGTTTTTATCATGAATGGATGTTGTACTTTGTCAAATACTTTTTCTGCATCTATAGAGGTGATCATGTGGTTTCTGACTTTTCTTTTGTTAATGTGGTCTATGACATTGATTGATTTGTGTATGTTGAGCCATCCTTGTGCACCTGGAATGAATGCCACCTGGTTGTGGTGTATGATCTTTTTGATATGTTGTTGGATTCAGATGGCTGAAATGCTCTTGAGAATTTTTGCGTCTATATTCATCAAAGATATTTGCCTATAGTTTTCTTTTTTGGTGACATATTTGCCTGGTGTTGGAATTAGGGTGATGGTGGCATCATAGAATGTCATTGGTAGTGTTCCTTCTTCTTCAACCTTTTGGAAAAGTTTAGGGAAGATGGGTGTAAGTTCCTCTTCATATGTTTGGTAGAATTCACCTGTGAAGCCATCTGGTCCTGGACTTTTATTTGTAGGGAGTGTTTTTGTGACATTCAATTTCGTTTCTAGTGATTGGTCTGTTCAGTTGATCTATTTCTTCTTGATTCAGTTTTGGTAGGCTCTAGGTCTCTAGAAAGATGTCCATTTCTTCTAGGTTGTCAAATTTGTTAGCATATAATTGTTGATAGCATTCTCTTATGGTTTTTTGTATTTCTGTGGTATCCGTTGTGACTCCTCCTTTTTCATTTCTTATTTTGTTTATTTGAGTTTTTTTCTCTCCTCTTCTTGGTGAGTTTGGCCAGAGATTTATCTATATTTTTTACCTTTTCAAAGAACCAGCTGTTGGTTTTATTGATTTTATCTATTGTTTTTTGAATCTCTATTTTATTGATTTCCTCTCATCTTTATGATTTCCTCCTTTCTGTTGACTTTACGTTTTGTTTGTTCTTTTTCTAATTCATTTAGGTGGTGGGTTAAGTTGTTGGTTTGAGATTTTTCTTCTTTTTGAGGAAGGCCTGTATTGCTTATATACCAAGAACTTTAAAACATTCATCAAGGAAATTAAAGAAGATATAAAGAAATGGGAAGATATTACATGATCCTGGGTTGGAAAAATTAATATTGTAAAAATGGCCATACTACCCAAAGCAATCTACAGATTCAATGCAATCCCTATCAAATAATCCATGACATTTTTCACAGAACTAGAACAAACAATCCCAAATTTATATAGAACCACAAAAGACTCAGAATTGCCAAAGAAATTCTGAAGAACAAAACCAAGCATGAGGCATCACTCTCTCAGACTTCAGGCAATATTACAAAGCCACAGTCATCAAAACAGTGTGGCACTGGCACCAAAACAGACAGACCAATGGAACAGAATAGAGAACCCAGAAACAAACCCAGACACCTTTGGTAATTTAATCTTTGACAAAGGAGGCAAGAATATAAAATGGGAAAAAGACAGTCTTTTCAGGAGGTACTGCTGGGAAACCTGGACAGCTGCATGCAAATCAATGAAACTAGAACATACCCTCTCACCATGCACCAAAATAAACTCAAAATGGCTGAAAAACTTAAATAGAAGACAAGTCACCATCAAACTCCTGGAAGAGAACATAGGCAAAACATTCTCTGACATCAACCTTACAAATATTTTCTCAGGTCAGTCTCCCAAAGCAACAGAAATAAAAGCAAAATAAACCAGTGGGATCTAATCAAAGTGACAAGCTTTCACACAGCAAAGGAAACCAAAAGGAAACCAAAAAGACAACTTACAAAATGGGAGAAAATAGTTTCAAATGATGCACCTGACAAAGGCCTAATATCTAAATTATACAAACAACTTATACAACTCAACAGCTAAAATGCAAACAGCCCAATTGAAAGATGGGCAAAGGACCTGAAGAGACATTTCTCCAAGGAAGATATACAGATGGCCAACAAGCACTGGAAATAATGCTCAACATCCCTGATTATTAGAGAAATGCAAATCAAAATTACTATGAGGTACCACCTCACACCAGTCAAAATGGCCATCATTAATAAGTCCACAAATAACAAATGCTGGAGTGGGTGTGGAGAAAAGGAAACCCTCCTGCACTGTTGGTGGGAATGTAAGCTGGTACAACCACTATGGAGAACAGTATGGAGGTACCTTAGAAAACTATACATAGAACTACCATATGACCCCGCAGTCCCACTCTTGGGCATATATCTAGACAAAACTCTCCTTAAAAAAAGACACATGCACCCGCATGTTCATTGAAGCCCTATTCACAATAACCAAGACATAGAATCAAACCGAATGTCCACTGATAGATGATTGTGTTAGGAAGATGTGATATATATACACAATGGAATTCTACTCAGCCATAAAAAAGAACAAAATAATGCCATTTGCAGCAACATGGATGGAACTAGAGATTCTCATCCTCAGTGAAGTAAGTCAGAAAGAGGAAGACAAATACTATATTGCTTATATCTGGAATCTAATACACAGCACAAATGAACCTTTCCACAGAAAAGAAAATCATGGACTTGGAGAATGGATTTGTGGTTGCCAAGGGGGAAGGGGAGGGAGTGGGAGGGAATGAGAGCTTGGGTAAATAGATGCAGAATTTTGCCTTCGGAATGCATTAGCAATGGGATCATGCTGTGTAGCACTGGGAACCCTGTCTAGTCACTTATGATGGAACATGTAATGTGAGAAAAAAGAATGTATACATGTATGTGTAACTGGGTCATCATGCTGTAGAGAGGAAACATATATATATATAAATGGTAAAAATAACAATAAAAAAGCAACCCACTTTTAAATATATTTAATTGGAGTATAGATGACTTACATAGTTGTGTTAGTTTCAGGAATACAGCCAAGCGAATCATCCATATCTATACATATCTATCTCTGTCTATCTATCTATCTATCTATCTATCTATCTATCTATCTATCTATCTATATCTGTCTATATATGTATCTTGAGGAAATATACTCAATATTATGTGATAGCCTATATGGGGAAACAACCAAGTTTTTAAAAATGCACAAAAGATTTGGATAGAAATTTCTTCAAATAAGTTGTACAAATGGCCAAAAAGTGCAGCATTATTAATAAATTGCAGATCACACCACTCATGTCTAATGCAATGACTTCAAAAAGATGTACTAGTATAGATAACATATGGATAAATTAGAATTCTCATATATTACTGGAGAGAATTTGAAATGGTACAGCCTTCAGGAAAGAGTCCCTAGAACAGTCAAACATAGAGATCTTATGACACAGAAATTCCAATAGGTATATAATAAAAGGAATTGAAAACATATCTATTACAGAAAACAAACAAACAAACTTGCACATGAATGTTCATTGCAGAATTATTCATAATAATGAAAATGTAGAAACAACTCAAATGTCTACCATCAACTCATTAATAAATGAACAAAATATGATACATTCAGTGGGATATTTGCTAGTCATAAAAATAAATTAAGTATTGTTACATGTCCCAACATGGTTGAATATTATGCTAAGTGAAGAAGTTAGACACAAAATGCCATATGTATTATGGTTCTGTTTATACAAAATGTCCAGAATAGTCAAATTCATAGAGACACAGAATAGATTAATGATTACTAGGGGCTGGAGAAAAGAGAGAACTTGGAATGACTGCAAGTAGATAGAACTTTTCATTTTGGATGACAGAAGTGTTCTGGAATTAGGTAGTAGAGGTGATTTTATGGCTTTTGAGTTTTATACCAAAACAAATAACTAAATGATGCATCTAGATAGAATCATCAATGGCTATTAAAGCTATTAGGTGGAAGTTTGATGAGGAACTTTATAATGCATGGACTGACAAGCAGGGAACTTTATTCAAAATTGGACTGTCAATTTAATTTAATATATTAAGTGCCTCCTGATATGAAACACTAGAAAGAACGTGTAAAATTAAAAAAATATTCTTTCAAAAAGAATTAAACTTGAATTTATCAGGTCTTTAACTAACAGTTTTCAGGAAATATGAAGGCTAGAGAAGCATGTTAAAAGAAACAACCATAATACAAGGAGTAAACCAGATTTACTTGGGAAATCAAGGGAAATTATACATAAAAGAACTCAGTTTCCTTAATAAAGGAGTGGTTTGATGAATAATGGAGGGAATGGTAATGCAGATTCAAGATCTAAGATGTAAAAGAAAACTTAGATATTAGAAGATATTAAGAAGTTATTATAACTCATGAATATAATCCCTTAATATCATGTAATACTAAGTCTGTGTAAACTTGCAGATTGTTGACTCTGGATGAAAATTGGCACTTGGGATTCATAGTGGAGAGGATTCATAGTACTATTTCTTCCCACTTTGTGTATGTTTGAAATTTTCAATAATATAAAACTAAAAAAATTAAGCCTAACATTTATTGCCAGTGGGTTAGTATTAATAAGTTCATCTACTGATGAAAGTCTGTTTCACTGGAGAAGGCAAGGTTGAGTCAATGAGAAGATCTTGGGCCTTGAAATGACAAAGACATTGCTTTGAATTTGGCTTTTCTACTAATAAGCACTATTATTTTGAGAAAGTAATATAAATTTCTGAAATGCTTTTCCCATTTATCAAAAAGGATAATAGTGCCTAAGAAAATTTTTAGACGGACATGTGAGATGCTATATATAAATTGAGTATCACTTTATGTAAATAGTATTTGGCATAGAATAAATGCTCTATAAATGTCAACCACCCTAAAACCTGGCTCTAAAAGTAATCTCTATTGGATAAGATTTCTAAATAAAAAACTATATATTTTTTCAATTTTAATTCATTTGCATTAAAGGCCCATCAATAGTGATTCCATAATTTCTCATGCATCTCTATATTGTGTTAGGGAAAACAAAACAGCTACCTCATAATATGTGAAAATAATTTATGGCAGGTACTGATTTTTATTAAAGTGGCTGCCTGATAAAGCATATGCCTATTTTGAATACAATCATTAATAGTAAAAATGCCAATAAGCTTATTTCTGAAGAAATAAAGCATGCATTTTATGATTTTGAAGGGGAAATACATAAAATCAAAATTATTACCACCATTAACAGTAAATTCAAGGCCCATTTTTGAAACCATGTTTCTCTGAGATCAGCCGTCTTTGAGCTAAATTCAAGATACTATACCTAAACTTTGATGGGCATTATTACTTTACTTTAACCTCCTTGGTCCTAACTTTGAATCATTTATCATGTTATTTCCAAAGCTGTTTTCCATTTTCATGTGTATATACTGTGTTTCTCATTGTAGGGATAAAGAAAGGGACATGATCCCAGGATTTAAATTGCATAATCTCTTTGTCTTTATGCCACATTATATTACCTTGGTCAATAATTTCCACTCTATTTTCTTCATAATAAATAAAATATATGGTCTTATAATCCCCAGGTCCTTATAGTTCTATTTCCATTTATTTTCAACTAAGATAAAATTGGAATATATTCCTATGGGGAAGAAAAGGCAGTTTTTGAGCTTCTATGTATATATTTTCTTTATCTTTACACATTTGAAACGTCAGCTCATGAACTGGGAAAACTAAATGAATTTAAGCATTTTATTGTTCCTTATTCTGACCCTAAAATTACTTAGTAATATAATATTAATATATATTTAAATTATATGTAGCTTTGAGTGACTTTTATGTTTATTTTTAATAACAAATATCATTAAATGGAAATGGAATAAAATGGAATAAAATAACTTAAACTGAAACACAAAAAATAGAATGAAAACTATATTTCTCTTACCAATTTACTAATGTTTTCAACCAAAAATGTGTGTATTATTTTAGAACAAAATACTATACATATTATTTTTCCACTTGCTTTCCAAATAACAACATATTTTAGTGATCTTTCCAAATCAGAGTAGGTAGATGAAAATCATTTGCTTTAAAGACTATACAGTAATCCAATTTAAAATGTGCTGTGATTTATTTAATTATTGGTATTCAGATAGATAGATAGATAGATAGATAGATAGTTTTGTCTTTTTAGGGCTGCACCATGGCATATGGAAGTTTCCAGGCTAGGGGGCAAATCAGATCTGCAGCTGCTAGTGTACGCCACAGCCACAGCAACACTAGATCTGAGCCTTGTCCGAGGCCAGAGATCAAACCCTCATCCTCATGGATACTAGTCAGATTTGTTGCCACTGAGCCACGATGGGAACTCCCAATATATTTATTTTTATTTACAGATTGATGATACTGAAAAAAACACTGTGATAATTATTTTTCCATTTATATCATGGCAAAGTAGTGTATCTTTTTCTAGAGTGCTAGACTGTTCATGTAATCGGTACATTTATGTCCAAATCAGCTTTCAAAATAGTTGCCCTAGTTGACAATAACAACAAAAAGAAAACCTGTGCTTGTGTCTCAAATTCTTTGGTTTTGCTAAATGTATGTAAGCCTTATTTTACTCTCATAAGTAATAGTTTGTAGTTTTATTTCCCCTATTTTGTAGGGTATAAATGAGGCATAGCATTTCATCTCAGAGACCTTTATTTTTGCTTTGTTTATTTTTGTAATTTTCTTGTGTCATGCCTATTAGTATCTTTTTCCCATTTTTCCTTTTAGTTATATTTTTATGATGGATTTATATAACAGTGAAATTGGAAAGATTGGTCTTTTGTCTCTTGGAGGTATTATAATTATTTCTTTATTGTCATTTCAATGTCAAAATAATTTATAACATTTCTTTCATTTTTGAAGTCCATTTTTATTAGATTTTTTTCTTGTTGGTTGTGTCCAAGTTTTTTTGTAATTTATTAAAACTCTTAGGACCTATGTTGAATAAATGACCTTTTGCTTTAGTGACTTCTAAAAATAAGAAGATCCATTAGATTTAATCATTCTACTTTTTTGACTTCATTTAAAAAATTTCCCAAATGTTTCTCATTGCAAGACTGTTTTAAAATGTTGCCATAATAATTATGGAACCTTCCTTTTTTAAATAAAAATATTCCAAAGGACTAAGTATTTTCCATAAATTACATTACTAAATGTATTTCTATTTCTATATTTTCATATTGTTCCATTTAGCAATATGTATATTTTGTGCAGATACTTAACTGTTTTAATTACTAGGGCTTTAGAAAAGATTTTAATATCTTCAAATTCTGGTGTGCTTTCATTGCCTTTCTTTTGCATACTTCACTTGGCTTTTCTTTTGTGCTTATACTTTCAGGTGAGCTAAAGCAAGAGCCTGAAAACTTGAGGACATAATTTGGAAAATAGTCTACTAAGGCAGTCCAGGTTTTAGGGGCCTTAATTCCAGAGAGGAGAAAGCACATTCAGGTGATTCTCAATTTATAACCGCTTTTTTTTTTTTTTTCTTGTCATTTCTAGGGCACCCGTGGCATATGAAGGTTCCCAAGCTAGGGGTCGAATTGGAGCTGTAGCCCCCGGCCCATGCCGGAGCCACAGCAACACAAGATCCGAGCCGTGTCTGCGATCTACACCACAGCTCATGGCAACACTATATTCTTAACCCACTTAGTGAGGCTTGGGATTGAACCCACATCCTCATGGCTCTTAGTCAGATTCGTTAACCACTGAGCCACGACGGGAACTCCTATAACTGCTTTTAACATTGATAATTTTCTGATTTGTAAATGGATTGAGTCAAAGGCTAAGCCTAAGAAAAGGAAGCAGAGGTTACTAAAGGTAAGAACTCAAAAGTTTTGGGAGCTTGAGGCTAGGGAGAGAAATAATAAAGTGGGATGTGATTTCATGGAAAACAAAAGAAAACATTAAAAACCCCTAATAGCTAGAGACCTTCTCTTTGATAGGATGAACTACTTTTAGTAAAAGACTTCAGATGCTACTGACAAGCAAGGGCAAATATGGTTCCAGGTGAGCAACCCAATTTTTCTCTCTCCCACTATCATGTTTCAAAGCAACTCTGTGTGTTGTTCTGCCAGGATGTTCTTTACACCCTTTTCACTACACTGAATTGCTTAGTAGTAAAAGAAAAGGAAATTTTAATTCATCAGTAGTGAATTTTTCCAAATGGATCCCATAAACAATATATTTTACAGATACTTTTTGTTGTTCATGGCATTGGGTTGGCACTATTCTCTAACTTCATATTGGTTTTTTCCCCATTTGTATTTATCTTCTGTTGATTCATTAGGGTTGGGATGGGTTTGGGGTAGTTGTTGCTTGCCTCCATCTTTTCTGTATACTATCATCAATTTTTTTGTAAAATATTTTCCATAATGTGTAAAATTTTAAATTAAAATTTTCTACTTATTTTACTAAAAAAATCATTTTGCTTTTATAATAAGTAAAATTTTAGACTAAAAGTGATGACAATTAAGAAAATACTTGGATACTTCTCTTTCTGGTAATTTTGTAGTAGCTACTTGCAGATGAATTTCCTATTATGTGTCAAAAACTGTGAAGGGTCTAAGATTTTACCCTACTTGCAAAGTTACAAGTCAGTCTTCCTCACTTTTATGGATGCTGGCAGAATGAATAAGAAATCTGGTTCAGCAGAGATGATGGACTTTTTTACTCACTGATACAGCCTGACACATCAGCATCTGATTTATGTTCTTTTTGTACTTCAGCCTCCATAAAGGTGATGCAGAGAAGCCCATGTAAAGCTGAAACAATCAAGAAAGTGTGGTCTTGGTGAAAGAATAGACAGTAGAACAGAATAAAGAGCGCAGAAGTAGAATATCATAAACAAAGTCAACTGGTATTTGACAAAGCACCATACAAAGATATTACATTATTATTGACTCTATTCCCCCTGCTGTACATTTCATCCACATGACTCATTTATTTTATAACTGGAAGTTTGTACCTCTTAATTTTCCTCCTGTATTTCATTCATCCCTCAATCTCCCTCCCTTCAGGCAAAAAGCTGTTTTGTTTTGTTTTTTTTCCATGACCCTGTTTCTTTTTTGTGTTTGCTCATTCGTTTTTTTGGATTCTATGTAAGTAAAATCATATGGTATTTGTCTTTGTCTGATTCATTTCACTAAGCATAATACCCTCTAGGTACATTCATGTTGTCTCAAGCGGCAGAATTACCTTCTTTCTCATGGCTGAATAATATTGCAAGTATCCAATGGAATATTATTTCACATCATTATCCATTTATCAGTAATGACTGTCCATCTTGATTAATTTAAAATAATTTGAAAATAATAATAGGAAAATTAATATATGACTCTAGATATAAACTTTGATATAAAATTATAAGTAATTAAAAATTATCTCATTCATCATGTGTTTACAGAAAAATTCACTTGAACATTTGACACTAGGAGTGAGCTTTGTGTATCAGAAAATAAAAACAATTATAAAATGTAATTATTTTTACTATAGAAACAAGATTCATTCACTATAGAATATGTATTTATTGGGTATTTATAGCTTTTCAGTTAAATGAAAAAAGTTATCTTTTATACAGATATGCTAGTGTTGAGACCATCACTTTTTTATGATTGCACTAATGTTCCTCCCTTCAGTATTTTTACTTCATCCTCTTGGTTCAGAAAACTTTTTTCTCTAGAAGTAGTTGTTTGCATACTTTATTTAAATTCCTTGAATGTGACATTTATTTCTTTGATGTATACCTGAAAAAAAATTATCCAGAATGCTCTTAGACTGACAGTAAAAATATAACTTATTTGATAAAATTGCTCCAATTTTCTTCATGAGTTAAAGAAGCAAAGGAAAAACAAAACAATTTACAGGAGGTATTCTCAGGCTAATCCCTTACCTCCCTAAATTACTTAATGTGTTTTGGCTAAGTGGTCAGTTTTTGAGATAATCTGTGTAAACTCTTTCTCTTATCTGAACAGTGTTTGTATTCATAAAGAATGATGGCTGATTTTAAGCTACCAACATCTGCTCACTGAACAAGGAGTCAGAAAGACATACATACAATCAGCTCCAGTCTAGTGGAATGTGGATGTCAGAGAATAAGTTTGGTCCAGAATCAACAGTTCAACAGTTAAAGTAATTTGATCCCCCTGGAAATATTCTCAGGCTTTCAGACCTCTTCCTATTTCCTGCTTTTTCCCTGGTTGATATCTGTGAGAGTAAAGGGAGGTTTACCAATCTCTTTTCTCAACCCTCTAATTTACTGCCTAGTATGAGGATGGAAGATGGAGAACAACAAGATTTAGTTTAGTTATGAAAGTCAATCTTTCCTCACAATGTGAATATTTAAATAGAAAGAACTTTTGCCCAAATGTCTTGGTTTTCATATCTATGAGTATCTTCTTGTTTCTGACTGCTCTAATCACAGCAAGGTCCATTGATTGAAAGGTCATTCTGTATTCTGATGGTATTCTTGTTATAACTTTCCATGCTTTTTAATTCTTTAGCTTGCATATTAGGATACACATCGGCATTGAGATTGAAATGTACATGGTGCGGTTTGATAGCTCTTCAGGCTAAGTTAAAGCCTAGATCACTCTAGCCACTTGGTTCCCTTTTATATCTTAGTAACTCTGTGGACAATTCTGAGTCTTGATCATGCTCTCCATCCACATGTATATTCAAAATAGCATTGTTCATAATAGAAAAAAAGGGAAAATAGTCTAAATGTCCTTTAACTGATGAATGGATGAAATAATGTAGTATAGCCATATAATACTGTTTAGCCATAAAAATGGAATTTAAACATTTTTTAAAAAAATAGTATGTTCTATTTTTACAAGAATTCTTTTTTGTTTTCTCCTTTTCCTAAAATAAGTAATTATATAATATAGATAGATAGCCATATATTACTAATAAGGCATATATAAATTAGAAAATATTTTTTAAAATATTAAATCCTGATGGTTGACTGGTTGTATAAGAGTTAAATATGTAAATATTGAATTTACTACTGTATGAGGAGTTGTACTCTGAGAGAGGTGAATCAAGCAAGATCCTATATAAAAGGTGACTTTAATTACCTTGATAATGCATAATTATTCATCAGTGGACAAGCAAGAAAGGAGCTGGTATCCCATCCAAAGAGGAAGAACACCTGCAAAGAATCTGAAGTGTGAACTAGTTTGTGGTTGATTTATGGGAAGTAAGACTGCACAGTGTCCAAGGATAAATTCAATTTATCTTGACTAAGATCGGGAATGTAGGTTTTATTGTTCAAACTATGAGAAATTGTGTATGGGACAATAATCATGGTGAAATAGAGAAAAGGGGTCCACTTAGGAGGCCATTTATGTGTTAAGTTAAAAATGGCTGGGGCATCTTAGATAGAGTGTATGTAATACCAACCTTCAGGTAAAAGATCTAGACTCTAGACACAGTCTTAGGGTTCAGTTGTTGTTTATTAATTATTGGCATAATTGTAGCAGAATACAATTGTATTACTTTGTTTTATATTGAGATCCACATATATGCACACATTCACATACAGTATTTGCATTCATAGATATTCAGCTTGAGTCATTTAGTATTTTAGTGTGTAGAGAAGGAATTTACAGTGACCATATCTAATGAGCATTTAAGTATTCATAGAAATTTTCCCTTTGGAATATTTTAAACTAAATTGATGTTTCAATATTGTTGAAATGAAAGCATAATACCTAAGCTTATAAGCATATTGTGTTATTTAAAATATAAAGTTCTTATATGAGTTTTGCATTGGCTCTATATTTGTATTATTTTGTTGATAATACCATTAAGTGCTATAAGTACTAGTTGTAATTCTGTAGAAACAATGATTCCTCTTAAAATTTTAATTAGTATTATCCTATTTTATTATACTTTATTCTTACCTTTGGGCCTAGAATTTGTCTAGTTGCATTTATCCCTTTTCACTAGGGATACCCATTTTGGCCAGCATTTAGATACAGTTAATTTGCATGTGTATTTCATACTGCAGTATTAACTCTTTTGGTTATGTGGGAATTTCCTGAAAGAATTCATTGATGGAGTTCCCGTCGTGGCGCAGTGGTTAACGAATCCGACTAGGAACCATGAGGTTGCGGGTTTGATCCCTGCCCTTGCTCAGTGGGTTAACGATCCGGCGTTGCCGTGAGCTGTGGTGTAGGTTGCAGATGCGGCTTGGATCCCGCGTTGCTGTGGCTCTGGCGTAGGCCGGTGGCTACAGCTCCGATTGGAACCTCCATGTGCCATGGGAGCGGCCCAAGAAATAGCAAAAAGACCAAAAAAAAAAAAAAAATTAAAAAAAAAGAATTCATTGATGTATAATTCATTAGCATTTACTTGGAAGCTTCTACTCTTAACAGATTTTAGGGAAGATAATTACTAGTATTAAAAGGATGGCTTTTTGGTATATTTTCTATATTAGGCAACATGTTTTACATTAAAAACTCATCAAATATGCATAATACCTTATTAAGACCATTATTATTATTTACTGAACAAATATTTGGAGTTGACTCCCTTTGAGTGGTACAGTATACACATATTAAAGGTATAATGCTTAGGTCCATTGATACCGCATTGCAGCTAACTGTTTTACTTTATAAAGTGGTTTTGTAAATGATTTTGCTGATTAGGGTTTTAAAGAATATAGAAGGGAATTAGGGGAATAATATAAGAAAAAGACTAATGGCCTCATTAAAAACTGTTTTGCAGAAACTGCATGCACTAAAATGCACACAGTAGCAACAATTAGTTGAACGAATGGGCAATGAGTCCTGATTTTTTTACTTCACCAATAAATTCTGTCAGCACATAATTTGTGAGGCATAACATTACCTGCTAATAACTCTATGATACAGTTCAGATAGATTTTTTTACAAGGAGAATCAATAACTTCAGAAAGCATTTAGAAGGTTTTACTTGGATTGCTAATGTGTTTAAGTGGTGGGGGCGAGACACCTATAATTTCTTTAAACCTTTGTATTAGTGGAATAATGACTTTTTTGTTAAATAAATCCATAGTAATGTCTACCCTAAAGAATAGTTTGTTAAAAACAAGACAAAGGGCTCCAAATGGAGTCACTTACCCTAAGCCCCACATCACCAAATCAAGACTTAATTATAGTTTTAGGCTCCAGCAAAAATGGAATCTTCAACCCATCGATCAAGAATCATCTAGTCAGGAGTTTTCGTTGTGGCTCAGCAAGTTAAGAACCCTACATAGAGTCTGTGAGAATGTGGTTTGATCCCTGGACCCACCCAGCAGATTAAGAGTCCTGTATTGCTGTAAACTACAGGGTAAATCACAGATGTGGCTCCAATCTATTGCTGCTGTGACTGTGGGTTCGGCCTACAGCTGTAGCTTATATTTGATCCCTAGCCCAGGAACTTACATATGCTGCATGGACAGCCATAGAAAGAATCACCTGGCCAGCCCCAGTAAGGTAATCTGCCTGATAGACCCCAGGACATTCCCTAAAAAAAAGTGACCTTGTCACAATCAATCCACATTTTGCTAGTATAACTTGTTTCCTCTCTCTTCTTCCTTTGTACAGCTCTTTGGAGCATCTTGTTATCTTTTAGATGGGATGCAGCCTGATTGTTGAATTGTTGAATAAAGCCAATAGGATCTTTAAAATTTACTCAATTGAATTTTTTTAAGATGTTTAACAATTTTTTTTTATAGTGAGGCACTGTGATGGTTGTATGCATATTTTTACTTATTTATAATAACCACAAATATATTTATAAATATTTGTTATTGCTAAAGACAATAGCATCTAAAGTGAGCAAGCCATGACAAAACTAATTTCAATTGAGTAGGTATACTTACTGTAGTTGCATAATATAATTTTAAATGAATTTTTTTTTCCATCTGAGTACACATCACTGTTCATTATGTTGCTGTGAAGGATTAGTATACATGTCTGTGGTCTTATGGACGTTCCTTTGCTTGAGTGCTGACAGAGAATCTTGGGTTTTCCCAGGCATACTTACTACCAGGTAGAGTTTTGCCTTAGTTCTTAGGAGGAATTTTTGATGGAGCCTGGGATAGGAAGTGAAAATTCAATAGTGTAAATTATGGTTTAACTTTGCATTTGAATTTTTGACTCTTGCTGCTCTGAATTACAACTTTACTACCAGTTTTAAGTAGATTTGAAGGCTGTGTTTGTGTTTATATCTTTATGTGCTTTAACTGCTGCTGATCCAACTCAGAATTCATCGCTGTCCTTTAAAAAAAAAAACTCATCTGTATTACTGCCTGCACATTCTTCAGAAAAATCATTTTGCATAGACTAGCCTTTTTTTTTCTATATATGTTTTTATAGACTTAATTGGAGTTCAAAGATAGCAATATAAAACATTATCTTAACCATAAATATTGCAGTCTTTTTTGAAGGTTTGCATTTTGAAGTTTTAGCCTTAAGTTTATCCAATAATTATTATGTTTCCTTCATTCTGTTCCCTGGAAATCATTTAGTGAAGCAGATTGCCAGTTTTATAATATACTAGCCTTATTGGGGTACTTTTTAGACTTCTAGGGGAAATGACACATTTCCTTGATTTTTTATATAGTTTTTATGATTCATACACTGACTTTTTTACAATAATTTATTTGACTCAGCCTGTACACACTGATGGACTGATGTTACAGAGATCATAGAGAGAGCTAGGTATAATTCTCCCCCTTCAGCAGTATGGGATTTTATTTTACTCACTTAAAAGGAAAAATTAGGAATATGATCACCTTTAACAAAGTCCAAATACTTCGTTTTTCTTAGAAAGTAAATTACCTGAGGCTGTTTACCTAAATCTTTAGAGAATATTAACATTAGTTAATTACTCATTTGGCACACATGTATTGAATACTCACAATTTTTTGACACATTTCTCAGGTGAAGTAAAACAGTGACAATTAATAAAAACTCCATTTGCTATGGATGTTTCATTAGAATCTGAGAGAATAAAAAAAGATAGCTAAACTATTATGTGATGGGTATAAAAGTAGTAGATAATAAGAGATAACATTGAGAATCTTCTAATCTTGGCTAGATTTGATCTAATGTAGATTGGATTTTGGATGCTACCCTAGAATAAATGATACCTAAGAGGAGATTTTATTATAAGCACTAAGTGGATGGGTTCAGAGAAAGAAGAGAAGTGTTCTAAAGAGAAGAAATAGTATTTATCCTAAGCTAGGGTGAAACTGTGGCATGTTTAAATAACTGATAAATGTTAAATATATAAGATGGGATGATAGTGAGAGAGATGACGAGAGTAGAAAGGTAAATTGGAGCCAGATCGTACCATATTTGGGTATCAGTCATTGACTGATGGGGAGCCAGTGAGTGGCTTTTTAAATAGAAGGCAACCCAATCAAATGTGTTATTGGAGGCTTCATTCTGTACACAGTACAGAGATTGACTTGGAGGAGGCAAGATTTTTTTAGAGGAAAACTGTTGAAATTAAAGTGATTGTTAGTTATCTACACTAGTAGAGTTTTTGAAAATTGGAGAACTATTCAGCTAAAGAAATTTGTAGAACTTGGTTACTGAAAGGATAGAAGGAGGGATGAAAGTCAAAGATGACTGAAGTATTTTGTTTATTTTTGTTTGGATGGATTGGCTTACAAAACACATTGAGAGGAGCAGACCTTTTAGAGAAGATAATGAGTTTTTTTTTTAGATCAATTAATTTTAAGGTGGTTATGGGCCATCCAAGTGAAGATGTTTAAATGTTTAGCAGGAAATTTATATGCAAAATATACTGATCAAGGGCTTAGATGAACTTTGCCAAGGAGAGTCTAAATTAAAAGAAAAAAAGAAGTGAGAGAAAAAACAAGAAGGATAGAAAGAAGGGGCTATTACAGAAATGTGAAATAAACCAGGAAAACTTGATTATCAAACCTTAGTAAAAGAATATTCCAAGAAGAGTTTTCAGCGCCTTTGAGAATTTAAGAAAGACAGCAATTAAAGTGTTAATCAGATTTAGTAAAAACTTAATCATTGTTACCTTGCAAGAGCACTTTTAGGGGTTATAGTAGGTACAGTAGCCAAATTCTAAAGTTTGGTTTAGAGCCTGGAGCTAAGCAGGTAGAAAAAGCAAATTTAAATTAATATAACACTACTTGAAAGTTTGGCTGCTAAGAGAATTAGCAGTATGAGAGAAAGTAGGAGTGAATAACATCACAGAGAGCAATTAGCTTTATGTAAGTCCTCCTTCTACTCACCTTCCTTTTTCTCTAGCTATCTTCTCAGGAGGAATTATCTTTACCTATCCTCCAACTAAATATTATCAGTAGAATATCTTTTTGCCTCCAAGTAGCCAGAAAACAGATATAACCACACATATACTAAATGATAGCCAAATAGGCTTAATGCTATTAATGTTTAGAATACTAACTCAGCCACTGTCATGGTTGAATGGGAATGACAAAGGGTCCAGATAAAATTTAAAGCACTACTTTACAAATTTAGCTGAATTTTGTATCCCAGAGCTACCAAACAAAGGCATTTCCTTAATACTTAGCCCTTTCCAGGATGGCCTGAGTGCTTTCTAGGCATGGAAAAGATGTCCCCTCTGAATGCCCTCACTTCCAATCTCCATTCTCCTAATCTTCTTGAGTCTCTCTCCTGTAAACAATAATCCTCCTCTTATTTCTGATAGTCTCAGCTATACATCCATCCTAGACATGCCCTAACTCTCTATAGGATGATGAAGTTCCCTTTTCTTAATTTTTCTGTTCTATCTTACAATACCCTATCATTTGGCACCTGCTAATTCCAACCAGTTTCTTTTGGCACCTTAAATAAAAAGGAAGCATTGTTTATATAACAATGAGAATGGCTCTCCTAAGGGAAGGGAAACATCCTGGGGGCTTCCATGTCCTAGGGAGAATTTATTCTCTCCATTTCTTATATGAAACAAAGTATAGATTAACATCACCATGAAACATTGCTTCTCATTTAGAAGAGAAATACAGAAAATGTTTCTATATCATAAAAAAATAGAGATGAAATACAGAAAATGTTTCTGTATCATAAAAATATATCACTAATAGGTAATGAGGTAGAAGCTCTTACCTCTCACTTATAGATTTGTAATCTAGGTCAAGTTACTTAAAGTCTCTGATAATCAATTTTTTTGATCTGTAAAAGAGATAACCAAGTCTTTTGATGAATTTACCCAGTAGGAGTATCATGAGAATGAAGAAAGATAAACTAAAAAAAATTCCCGATACATAATAAACTCTCTATAAAAGCTACCCATTATTATTAATGACTTTTACTCTTAGAAAGTGATAATCTTACTTAATAATCTTATTATGTTAAAAAGTCCTTTACCACATTTTCACCTAAACTGAGCTTTCAAACTTCTTTAGGTCAAAACAGTCAAATATGGATGATTTAATATTGTTCAATCTAATATTATCTAAAAATGAATGATGCCACACGTTTGACCATGATATGACAGTAGGAAGGAGTTTGAAGCAATGTGGTAGGAATCCCATTTTCCTACCATCCTTAGGAGGCATTTTTCTTTTATAAAAGGACAGAAGAAGATATTTACTGGTGTGATGATGGTAGTAGCCCATTTTCAAATGTTGTTCAATGAGTAGTTTAAAATAGGATTTCTTTAAACCTTAGAATTTTTGTTTATGGTTTTATTTGGGTTTGAATTTGCTATAAAATTAAAGACTAGTATGATTCTTACTATATAGAAAGCTATATTTCTTGTGCACACTTTTCATGATTTGAATATCATTATTGATATTAATGAATTTCTTAAAGATCAGTATAATTTGTCTTGAGCATGTGATCATTTTAATAGTGCTACATATGAAAGTCCCTTTTTAAAGCATTGGCCTGAAATAAATATAAAATAGAGTAACTGTAGATACAAATTTCTAGTTGTTCTGAGTAGAGAATAAGGAAACACCTAACTGTGCATAACACTTTAGGTATAATTAAAAGGGAAATATAATTTTCAATACATATTACTCTGTTTTCACAAGGATTCACAATGGAAAATTAATATGCTCTAATCAACAATTAAAATTTTTACTCTGATTTCCAGTAATTAATTTGAAATCCCCAGCTGATATACCTCAGCCACCTAGCAAACTTCTCAAGCTGTCTTCTCCTATAGTCCATTACTTTCCATTCAGGAAATAAAATAATGTTTAAAAACACCAATCGAATTTTCGGCCAGAATTTGCTATTCTTAAGGTGGGAGAACACACAGGAGAAGAAGGACATTAGAATTTAATTCAAATTCAAGTAGACTTTCTATGGTGTTATCTAACATCTTCTAAGATTCATATTTAAAAAAAAAATCAGAACAAAACATCTTACCTGTTGCATCTGCTCCCTTCTTGCCCTTCAGCAAGTTACTTTCTCCTGGGCCCTAGTTTTCTTTTCTTTTCTTTTTCTTTTTTTGTCTTTTGCCCTTTTAGGGCCACACCTGCAGCATGTGGAGGTTCCCAGGCTAGGGGTCTTATCAGAGTTACAGCTGCTGGCCTACACCAGAGCCACAGCAATGCCAGATCTGAGCCCTGTCTGCAACCTATTCCACAGCTCATGGCAACACCGGATCCTTAACCCACTGAGCGAGGCCAGGGATCAAAACCACAACCTCGTGGTTCCTAGTCGGATTTGTTTCCGCTGTGCCATGACCAGAACTCCAGCCCTGGTTTTCTCTGTGAACTTTTCTTCTGAAAGAATTTGTGGTGCCTTCTCAATCTTCATGCTTCTATAAAAGAGGGATTCTTATAATAAATACATATTTTGATGTTAAATTTTAAATAATGTAATGCAGATTTATTGTGTGCCAATTAAAGGGAAAATATTACAACACATGGAGGAATGGTAGTGAAAGAATGAGTATAACACTTTTTCTTAAGCCACACTTCAAAAGTGTGTGTTATTTAGTGGAAGTGCATGATGACAAAGACATTTGAATCCATTTCTTTTTATGAAAACACATGCCTGCCTCTTATTTGGCAACTCGTTAGAACAAAAGAAAAAAAGGAAAGGAGGAAGGAAGAAAGGAGGGAAGAAAGGAAAGAAGAAATCAAGCAATCAAGTGAGGTAACTATGAAAGCATTGCAAAATAATACCTCACTGAATAAAAATATAGACTAAAAGTTGGTGTATTAATAGAAAGCTGGGAGAACCTTCATTCCTGTCGGCTAGCTGCAAGGGCAGAAAGGTCTCAGATGTGTCTAATTCTCAGTGGATAAATCAACCCCAATTTTAAAAGGATTTTTTTAACCTTAAAAGGTCTATTTCTATGCCACAATAAATGGTGTGGGGATTATCTAACACTTTGGATTATCTGCACCATTAGTGAGGATAATAAAGAGCTGACTGCATTTTGCATTGAAATAGCACGGTCTATTACACTCATGAATAGTCTGAGAATGAAGCATTGGAAAGTCTTGCTGCATTTATGCACAACAGTTTAATTGACTGGAGCATGGTTGATGAGATTTTTAGGTTGTTTACAATTGATGGTACATCCATCACTTGTTCAGTGATTAGTTTTTAAATTTTTTAAATTGATTATAGTGGATAATTATATAGATACGGTCTCAAGAAGCTTTTAATTCCTATTCTTAATAAAGTATTATTTCACATATGTCTTGTCTTAGATTTCTTTTAGTTTTCTTGACAAGTATAGTTGTCATTTTTGCCTTGCTTCCTTTTTCAAAAGCATCAAAAGGAATTATTAAATACTAATAGTAATTTTCAGGAAATGTACTTCAAGTAATGTAAAGGAAACCAATCTTTAGCTGCCAGAGTTTAAAACTCTTATAGATTGGCAGAAATTCATCTTCCCTAAAAATATTCCAAGCATTTCTGCTTATGGAAATCATAAAATCTTAAATGAGTTTTTTTTTTTCCCCTCCTAAATATTACCACATGTCTGGGACTTAAATATCCCTATCAAACTTATGATAAAGATAAAATTCCTTTGTGTTCCTCTCTAAAGCTATTTTTGTTATTTTTCCATGGTCCACGAATCATAGTGATGCTGGAGAAAATGGCATTATTCACTCACTAAATCAGGCATGAATTTGAAATGGTATTTCATGCAGAATGTCTGGCATAGATCATATTACTCTTTCTAATTTTAAAGTTTTAAAAATAACTGTACAGTGTCTTATTTCTTTAAGGGAAAATAACCCAAGTTTAAGAAAATCTTGAGGGGTAATATAGACTATATCACTTATCTCACAATGATAGTATTTAATTAGGAATAGCCTTTGGTGCATTTTCTGCATGTATCCATTTATAAGGAAACAATAAAAAATAAAATTTTGATACTGCTATCCCTAAAGAGGTTTATATAAAAGTACTTAGGTGAAATTTTCTTATATAACAAAGTTCATTCTTTCATTTATTCTCATTTTTGGTTGTTGTTCACAATATTGCAGCTCTGTTCCAGTTGGTAAGGGGATGCTTTAGAGAAAGGCAAAACTTTTTTTTTTCTTCTCATAGAACTTATATTCTAATGTAGTATATAAACAGTAAACAATAAACTTTTCTACTTCTGATTTGAGCACAGTACCACAATTTAGGGTGGGGAATATTCCTTCCTGAATGGCTACCAGGTGATGCAACCTGGGAGGGTGGGAAGAGTTAACCCTCTGAGGAATGAATTTTATGTAGGGCAAATTGAAGAGGATAAAGAATTAGGATGATAATATTTTTCTCATTTCCCTCTCCATGTATTATTATTAAAGAGAGCAAATTTATCTTTAGATTGAGGGTAAAAAATTTTTAGACAAACACAAACTGAGGAGATTTACTATCAATCATTTCCAAATAAAGAAGTTTCCAATGTATGAAAAAATGAATAAATGGTTAACATAAGGATTAGACTTAAAAATATAAAATATCTTTATTATGAACAACTTCATACTTTTCTAAAAGGAAAAAATATCGCAACAAACTAAATATATATATTTCAGTTTCAGTAAGGATCAAAGAAACCTTGGCTAATCTTGTTTAATTTATTATCACCCAAAAGAAGTCCCCTATTAAATTAGAAATGAATCCTAACATCTATGTCATTTAATCCAAAAATGTTTTACAATATAAAAAAAATCTTTAAAATAGTAATTACCAGTAAATTATCAATATATGTCCAGGTTTCCCTGATTAAGTCATATATTTTAACAGTTTACTTGCTCAAAAAAATAGTCTAAGAAGGCTCATACATTGCAGAAAATTGATATATTGATTACACTTGTATTTTTTTTTTGTCTTTTTGCCTTTTCTAGGGCTGCTCCTTCAGCATATGGAGGTTCTCAGGCTAGGGGTCTAATCAGAGCCACAGCAACGCGGGATCCGAGCTGCGTCTGCAACCTACACCACAGCTCAAGGCAATGCCAGATCCCCAACCCACTGAGCGAGGCCAGGGACCGAACCTGCAATCTCATGGTTCCTAGTGGGATTCGTTAACCACTGTGCCACGACGGGAACTCCCAAGTAGTAGGTTTTGAACTATAGTTTCTTTCTTTCTCTTTTTATGTTAAAATCCACTTGTTGACTAAACAGGGCCATATGTTTCACAGAATTTCTGAGGGCTGGATTTTGCAAATTATATTCCCATGTCCATTTAATACATCTAAAATGTTCTCTGTCTTGTGTAATTTCTGTTCATTGGTAAATAAACCTTTAGACTGATAATTTAACAAATTCAGTTCAAAATGCTGTTCTAATTTCAGTAGATAGTCTCAGTTGTATGATATTAGCAAACAATGAATAGATCCATTGTTTAGATCCATTCTTTAACAAGGGGTTGAAAAGTTATGATGTGCTAATTCTAAAAGTCATTTTTGTTATATACAAAATGATTTATAAAGAGAAATTATTTGGTGTCATCAAATATTTGGTTACTCTAAAGTGTTCTTCTGGAAGGAAAGGCAGAAAAATTATATCCCTTTTCAAAATGAATAGTTAAAATTTTAGTATCATCCCATGGTGATTTTTTTTTTATTTTAGTGTCACTCTAAATTCATGCATTAACATAAAGTTAAATATTTTAAATTCATTGCAGTCATTATTCTTATTGATGATCAAATTGTCTGATCTTTGCTTAAAGTGTAGAGTCACCTCACTTTTATTCCTAGGTTGTTCTGATATAATTTAGCACTTTTAAATTTTTTTTTTTTTTACTTTCTGGTATAAGAAATTCTAGGAGTATCTTTTATCTTTTTCATACCAGATGTGTAATCAAGTTTTTCTTTTTCTCAAGAATCTCTTGTTCAGAGTAAGTATTGATTCATTTTGGATTTATTAGTATTAATGTATAAGTTAAATTTTTAAGTACACACTATGAGAAAAGAAGTAGAATATGTATATGATTTGAAAACTAGATGAAAACTATGAAATGGGAAAAAAGTAATCAACTCAGAGTAGAGTAGAAATGTTTAAAAATGAGAGAGAAACATGAAACCAAGACAAAATAATATATAAGCATCAAATTTAAATGTGTGAGTAATTACAATTACCATGAATGAAATAAAATAATAAAAAATAGTAAAAACCCACAAATGCATATTATAAGACTACGTTTTTAAAATCTAGTCCTTTGTTATTTGCAAGAGACACACCTAACATCCAGGAACACTGAAACTTTGTTATTAAAGGAAAAGACAAAGAGATAACTGAGTAATGCCAACCAAATGAAAGTTATGGATATATTACTATTTGTGACAAGATCAATATTAAAGAAAAAACACTGTCATATAGGTAAATATAGAAAGAAAAATTAGAAAATGTAAAATCTTTAAATTTATAGACATCTGATAGCATAACCTCAAAATACAAAGTCAACAACTTGAGATTTATAATGAAAATTTGATTAATCATAATCAAAAGAGGTTTCCAGTTTTCTCTCTTATAAGCAATACATTAAGAGAAAAACTTCCCTGTGGCAAGAAAATTTTAATGTATTAATACAAAGGACACTGTTCTCAAATGAAGGAAATACTTTTGTTTTTCAGATATTATTCCCTTCATATATGTTATACAAACATACAAACTTATTAATTCCAAATTATTTTACGATGCCAACCAAGCACTCAGCAAAGAGACAATTTTTCTTGCACAAAATCTTTGAAAGAATATAAAACTATTTTCATGAGATTAAAATAGCTTCAAAACCAAATACGATCCAGAAATTCATAGTACAAAAAACTACAATGACATATCTAATTGTTAAGTTTCAAAGGGGGATAATGGGTCAATCAAGGTAGCTTTTATCTGTTTCTTCTTTTTACTTTAAATAAGCCAGCCAGTCAGTAGCTCCTTCTTTCATACTTTATAGAGGTAGACTTTATTCCTGAAGATCTGGGAGTTAAATTAACATCGGAACAGTGTTACAAAGGAAATCTATTTGGATGTGCAAAATATAAAGATTCATGGACAATGCATGACCTTACCCTTTAACTATAAACTTTTGGAAGTATTTTGTAATCCCTAAGAAGACCTGCATGGTTGTGCTCTTTGGTTTCTTAGAATCTGGACATGTAGCCTTAAGCATTAAATGCCAGCTAAGCAGCATTTTCATATTGGCAATCAGTACATTGTATGGCTACAGGATAGTGGCTGTTTCACTTAGTTGCATGCATTGGACATTTATTGCTAAATTCAAAGGAGGTAAAGATCTCACTTAAGCAAAATACATCTCAGGACAAATTGAGGCTTTTTACCTACGCAACTAATAAAGGCCATATTCCTCATCATATGTTGGACCATAGAGACCTCAAAGACGCATGCTTCTTTTTGTAGCATGTGTATATGCCAGTCACCTGGATCTCAGAAAAGGCAGAGTCTATGGAGGCCATCTTAGCCAAATGGAACATGGAGCATTGATTTGGAATAGCACAATTGCAGCTATATCAGAATCAATCCTGGCAGAAACGATATCATATCATTTTAGGTACTATTAAACAGAATATTTGTGACCCTGAAACTGAAGGCAGCTGGGTTTTGCCCAAACTGATAGCACTGGTGTAGTTTTAGCTTTTAGCTCTGATATGCAGAGCTCATGTCTTATATTTTATTGAATAGATTGGATAGAAAACAAAGGATTCATACAGAAGTTGTTGACAAAGACCACCATCACTCTATCACCAAGCATTGAGACCTCCAAACAAATCTTTTTGAAGCATCTTCTCCAGAGGCTAAGGTTTGACTTGTTTTCTAAAAATGATGAACATGGGGCCAAAGATCTGATTTCTGTTTATCTTGGGGGTACATTATTATCTTTTTGAATTCTATAAAAAACCAAAGCACATTTGTGCTTATATTAGATTCCAGATATAAGTGAAGTCATATGGCATTTGTCTTTCTTTTTCTGACTTACTTCACTCAGTATGAAAGTATCTAGTTCCATCCATGTTGCTGCAAATGGCATTATTTTGTGCATTTTTATGGCTGAGTAGTATTCCATTGTGTATATATACTGCATCTTCTTAATCCAATCTAATATATGGCACAAATGAATCTTTCCACAGAAAAGAAAAACATGGACTTGGAGAATAGACTTGTGGTTGTGAAGGGGGAAGGAGAGGGAGTGGGATAGATTGGGAACTTGGGGTTAATAGATGCAGACTATTGCCTTTGGAATGGATAAGCAATGAGATCCTGCTGTGTAGCACTGGGAAGTATATCTAGTCACTTATGATGGAGCATAATTGAGAAAAAAGAATCTATACATGTATGTCTAAATGGGTCACCATGTTGTACAGTAGAAAATTCACAGAACGCTGTAAACCAGCTATAATGAAAAAAATAAAAATCATAAAAAAAACCCAAAACACAGAGATAGCAAATTCTAGGTACCACAGAGTTGCTTAAGAAACAAACAAACAACAAAAAAAAAACAGATAAAGTACAAATGCAAATGTATGTGTGTGTGTGTTTGAGCGTGTGTTTATCATTACTATTTTACATGTCATGTTTCCTAGGATCAGACTCTGAGAAAATACCTGGGGGAGAATAAAAGAATCATAATTGAGCTGAGGAAAAGTTGGGCTGCTATGAAGTCATAACAAATACCTCAGCCAAACCCACAGGAAGGGAGCTCTGGAACTAAGATTTTGTTGTGCTGAAATATCCTGAATTCTGGCAAGTTTGTTTGCTAAGTCTTTGTATTCCCTGACTTTACAATTTACATTGCAGAATAAAAGATTAAAAATAGATATATTATTTTGCACATATTTAACAATATTTATATATACAAACTGTGTACATGTGTGCATGTGTTTTTAAAGCACCTAAACTCCTGAATCAACCAGGATCGTGGAGGCAAACATTCAAGAATTCTATAAAAACGAAGAATCGAAATAGGACAGGTAAAGTAACCTCTATTTCCACTTTAACATTTCCCAAATTTGGCTTAGGGTAAGAAATTGAGGTAAGTGGAACATTTAAATATATGCATGCATACATCATGCATATTTAGTTATTCACCTTGTGTCAAAAGTCTCACTGAAATACAAAAAGGAAGGTGTGATCTCTTCATATTGACGCTGAGTCAAATGGGCGTCAGTTCATGGAGGGGGGTGAACGAATGCTGGATGACCGATACCACTCTTATTCTATAGGGAAAACAATCAATTCCATATGGGTTGAAATTCTAAATAATAAAGTTAGATCTATAAATAGGTAAGAGAAAAATGTTGAGAAATGTTTCTACAATTTCATGATCTTTATATAAAGACATTAAAAGGATAGAAAAATGCAAACTACGAAGAAAAATTCATTGGACTATATTAAGGTTAAGAAATTGTATTTTTTTTCATTAAAACATTGAGAAGGAAAACCAAAATTTTAGAAAATATAGTGGCAATTCACCAACAATAAAATTGTAGCAGACTATAGGAAGAACTCCATTGAATCTGTAGCTTGCTTTGGGTAGTATAATCATTTCGACAGTATTGATTCTTTCAATCCAAGAGCACGCTGTATCTTTCCATTTGCTGTGTAATCTTTGATTTCTTTCATCAGCATCTTATAGTTTTCAGAGTATAGTTTTTTTTTTCTTTAGTTAGGTTTATCCCTAGGTATTTTATTCTTTTTGTTGCAATGGCAAGTGGGATGGTTTTTCTGATTTATCTTATTGATCTTTCATCATTAGTATATAGGAATGCAACTGATTACTGTGTATTCCTTTGTATCCTGCAACTTTGCCAAATTCATTCATGAGTTCTACAGTTTTCTGGCAGTGTCTTTAGGGTTTTCCCAGTATAGTATCATGTCATCTCTAAATAGCATTAGTCTTTCTTCATATTTTCCAATTTGGATTCCTTTTATTTCTTTTTCTTACCTGACTGCCATTGCTAGGACTTCCAAAACTATATTTATGAGTAGTGGTGAAAGTCACAGAACTAGAACAGAATATTTTAAAATTTGTATGGAAACACAATGACCCCCCAAAAGCCAAAGTAATATTAAAACAAACAAAGAAACAAACAACAACAACAAAAGAAACAAAACAAAACAGAAATGGAGGAATTGGGCTCCTGACTTCAGACAATATTACAAAGCTACAATTATCAAAACAATATGGTACTAGTACAAAAACAGAACTATAAACCAATGGAACAGGATATAAAGCCCAGAAGTAAACCCAAGCAACTGTGGTCAACTAATCTATGACAAAGGAGGACAGAACATACAGTGGAAGAAAGATAGTCTCTTCAGTAAGTGGTGCTGGGAAAACTGGAAAACTACATGTAAAAAAATGAAATTAGAACACTCTCTAACACCAACACAAAAACATACTCAAAATAGATTAAAGACCTAACTATAAGGCCAGATACTATAACACTCCTAGAGAACAACATAGGCAAAATGGTCGTTGTCCTAAATCACAGCAATGTCTTGTTTGATTCACCTCCTAGAATAATGAAAGCAAAAATGAAAATAAACCCATGGGACCTAATTAAACCCCAAAGCTTTTGCACAGCAAATGAAACCATTAAAAAAATGAAAAGGAAATGAACCCATAGAATGGGAGAAAATCTTTGCAAATGATGTGATAAGAAAAAGGCCTAATCCTCAAAATATATAAATTTATACAACTCAACAACAAAAAAGCAAACAACCAAACTGAAATATGAGCAAAACACCTAAATAGACATTTCTCAGAAGAAGACATATGTATGGCCAATAGGCACATGAAAAAATGCCCAACATCACGGAGAAATGCAAATCAAATCTATAATGAGCTACTACCTCACACTGGTCAGAATGGCCATCATTAACAAGTCAACAAATAACAAATGCTAGAGAGGGTGTGGAGAAAAGAAACTCTCCTTCACTGTTGGTGGGAATGTAAATTAGTACAACCACAGTGGAAAACAGTATGGAGATACCTCAAAAAATGAAATATAGAACTATCATATGATCTAGTAGTACCACTCTGGGCATATATCTGGACAAAACATTCATTCAATAAGATGAATGCATCTATATGTTCATTGCAGTGCTAGTCACAGTAGCCAAAATATGGAAACAACCTAAATATCCATTGAGAGATTAATTGATTAATAAGATGTGGTACATACATACAGTGGAATATTACTCAGCTGTAAAAAACAACAAAACAGTGACATTTGCAGCAACATGAATAGAACTAGAAATTCTCATACTAAGTGAAGTAAGTCATAAAGAGAAAGATAAATATTGTATGATATCACTTATATGTGGAATCTAAAATATGGCACAGATGATCCTACCTACAAACAGAAACAGATCATGGCCAAAGAGAGCAGACTTGTAGTTGCTATGGGGGGGGTGGGGTGGGAGTGGGATAGATGAGGAATTTGGGGTTGGTGGATACAAACTATAATACTTTGAATGGATGGGCAATGTGGTCCTACTGTATTTCACAGGGAACTGGGTATGATGGGTAACTTTGCTGTACTACAAAAATTAAAGAAACACTGTACATCAAGTATAGTTTAATTAAAGGAAGGAAGGATGGAAGGAAGGAAGGAACCCCATAAGAAAATGGCAGACAACTCATGGGAAAAAAATACAGAAGTCTTGAACTTTATATGAGATGCTTTCTAAAGACCACTTACATATGAAAAGATATTCAACTCATTTCACCAAATAAATGAGGTGTGATCATAATGTAATGGTACCATGTATCAATTGGAATGTTAAAATGAAAAAGATGGGGAGTATTAAGTTATGGCAAGAAAATGGAGAAACTGAACATACTGTTCACTGCTTAGGAAGTGAAATTTGGCATGATCAGTTAGGAAGACTCTTCAGCAGTATCTACTACAGTTTAACATAAAACATACAATGTGATCCTGGAATTATAATTTTGTATATAAGTTAAAATGTGAACATAAATCACAAATATATATATGTATATATATGTACAAATAGTTTCTTAAAATAGTTTCAAATAAAGAAAAAAGTATCCACTAACTGTAGAATGGATATATAAATTATAGTATGTTCACATAATTAAATTCTCCATGGCAATGAAAATCAATGAGTTATTCATCTATGCTTCAGTACAGATGAAAGAGCATAATTTGAGAATGAAGCCAAACACAAATATACACTGTATAAGCCCTCTTGTATGAATTTCAAAAAATAGGGAAATATAAACTACAATGTTAAATATCAATAACATGGATTTCTGGAGGAAGTGATGAGGATGAAATGACTAAGATGAACATAAGTGTTTGTAGGTGCCAATGATACCTTATTTTCTTAATCTAGCTGTTTGCTGATTACATGGGATTTCAAAATATTATGAAAATTTATTAACATATAGATCTATTTATTATTTGTATGCTTGTTAATCTTGAATAACATATTTACTAAAAAAAGGGAAGAATATAAGAGCAATGAGGGTAAAATGATCCACATATGTAAGGTCTTAAAATAGTTATACATACTCTCACAAAGACAGAGCACTGGTTGCTGAAAGAATTACAGCCCTGTTTAGACTTAAGCACCTCTCAGGCTAAGGCAAGAAGAATAATATTTTAAGTATTAATTAATTATTTTTTGTTCCTTACATTATTTTATTTTTAAATGATTATGATTTTTCCATCATAGCTGGTTTACAGTGTTCTGTCAATTTTCTGCTATACAGCAAGATGACGCAGTCACACATATACATTCTTTTTCTTGCATTATCATGTTCCATCATAAGCAACTAGATAGAGTTCCCAGTGCTACACAGCAGGATCTCATTGCTTATCCATTTGAAAGGCAGTAGTTTGCATCTATTAACCCCAAATTCTCAGTCCATCCCACTCCCTCCCACTCCCCTTAGCAATCACAATTCTGTTCTCCAAGGCCATGATTTTCTTTTCTGTGGAAAGTTTCATTTGTGCCATATATTAGATTCCAAATATGTGATACTATATGGTATTTGTCTTTCTCTTTCTGACTTACTTCACTTAGTATGAGAGTCTCTAGTTCCATCCATGTTGCTGTAAATGCATTATTGTTTTTTTTTTTTTAGTGGGTGAGTGGTATTCCATCGTGTATATATACCACTTCTTAATCCATCCTTCTGCTGATGGACATTTAGGTTGTTTCCATGTCTTGACTATTGCGAATAGTGCTGCAGTGAACATATGGGTGCATGTGTCTTTTTCTAGGAAAGTTTTGACTGTATATATGCCCAAGAGTGGGATTGCTGGATCATAATTAGGGATGTTGAGCATGTTTTCATGTGTTTGTTGGCCATCTATATATCTTCTTTGGAGAAATGTCTATTCAGGTCTTTTGCCCATTTTTCAATTGGGTTGTTGGCTTTTTTGCTGTTGAGTTGTTTAAGTTGTTTGTATATTTTAGAGATTAAGCCATTGTCAGTTGCATCATTTGAAAGTGTTTTCTCACATTCTATAAATTTTTTATGGGTTCCTTTGCTGTACAAAAGATTGTCAGTTTGATTAGCTCCCGTTGGTTTATTTTGCTTTTTTTTCTGTTGCTTTGGGAGACTCACCTGAGAAAACATTTGTAAAGTTGATATCAGAGAATGTTTTGCCTATGTTCTTTTCAAGGAGTGTGATGGTATCTTGTCTTATGTATAAGTCTTTAAGCAAATTTGAGTTTATTTTTGTGCATGGTGGGAGGGTGCATTGCAGGTTCATTGATTTCCATGCAGCTGTTGAGTTTTCCCAACACCACATGCTGAAAAGACTGTCTTTTTACACTTAATATACTGGCCTCCTTTGGCAAAGATTAATTGATGATAGATGTCTGGTTTAATGTCTTTTTTCTATTCTGTTCCAATGATCTGTTTGTCTGTTTTAGTACCAGTACCACACTGACTTGATAACTGCGGCTTTGTAATATTGCCTGAATTCTGGGAGAGTTATGCCTCCTGCTTGGTTCTTGTTCCTCAGAATTGCTTTGGCAATTCTGTGTATTCTGTGGTTCCATATAAATCTTTGGATTATTTGTTCTAATTCTGTTAAAATGTCATGGGTAATTTGATAGTTATTGCATGGATAGTATGGCCATGTTTACAGTATTAATTTTTCCAACCCAGGAGCATGGAATATCTTTCACCTTTCCTTGATTAATGTTTTATAGTTCTCAACGTATAAGTCTTTCACCTCCTTGGTCAGGTTTATTCCCAGGTATTTGATTTTTTGAAATAAAAATTTAAAAGGTATTGTTATTTTTGTATTCCTTTTCCAATATTTTATTGTTATCATACAGAAATGCAACTGATTTCTGAATGTTAATTTCATAACCTGCTAATTTGCTGAATTCATTGATTGGTTTGAGTATTTTTTTATGTGAAGTCCTTAGGGTTTTTCTATATATTGTATCATGGCATCTGCATACAGTGACAACTTTACCTATTCTCTTTCAATTTCGATACCTTTTATTTCTTTTGTTTGTCTGATTGCTCTGGGTAGGACTTTCAATACTATGTTGAATAAAAGTGGTGAGAGTGAAAATACATGTCTTGTTCCAGATTTTAGTGAGAAGGCTTTAAGCTTTTCTCACTTGAGTATTATATTTGCTGTGGGTTTGTCATAAGTTGCTTTTATTATGTTAAGATATGTTCCCTCTATACCCACTTTGGTAAGAATTTTTATCATGAATGGATGTTGAACATTGACAAATGTTTTTTCTTTATCTATTGAGATGATCATGTGGTTTTTGACTTTTCTTTTGTCAATGTGGTGTATGATGTTGATTGATTTGTGCAGGCTGAACCATCCTGGTGAACCTGGGATGAATCCCACTTGGTCATGGTTTATGATGTTTTTTATATGTTGTTGGATTCTGTTGACTAAAATTTTGTTGAGAATTTTTGCATCTGTATTCATGAAAGATATTGGCCTATAATTTTCTTTTTTGGTAGTATCTGTGTCTCGTTCAGGTATTAGGATGATGGTGGCGTCATAGAATGTCTTTGGGTGTGTTCCTTCTTCTTTAATCTCTTGGAAAATTTTAAGGAGAATGGGTATAAGTTCCTCTTTGTATGTTTGGTAGAATTCACCTGTGGACCTATTCGGCCCTGGACTTTTATTTGTAGGGAGTGTTTCTATTACATATACAATTTCATTTCTAGTTACCAGTCTGCTCAGTTGATCTATTTCTTCTTGGTTCAATTTTGTTGAGCTGTTAAGTCTCTAGAAAGTTGTCCATTTATTCTAGGTTGTCAAATTTGTTGCCATATAATTGTTCATAACATTCCCTTATGGTTTTTTGTATTTCTGTGGTATCCATTAAGATTTTTCCTTTTTCATTTCTTTTTGCTTATTTGGGTTTTTTCTCTCCTCTTCCTGGTGAGTCTAGCCAGAGTTTTGTCAATTTTGTTTACCTTTTCACAAAACCAGCTCTTGGTTTGATTGATTTTTTTCTATTGTTTTTTCAATCTCTATTTTATTGATTTCCTCTCTGATCTTTATCATTTCTTTCCTTCTGCTGACTTTAGGTTTTGTTTTTTCTTCTTTTTCTAATTCATTTAGGTGGTGGGTTAAGTTGTTGATTTGATATTTTTCTTCTTTTTTGAGGAAGGACTGTATTGCTATGAATTTCCCTTTAAGCACAGCTTTTGCAGCATCCCATAGATTTTGAGTGGTTGTGTCTTCATTATCATTTGCCTTGAGTTATTTTTTAATTTCCTTCTTCATTTCCTCATTAACCCATTGGTTTTTTAGGAGCATGTTGTTTAGTTCCATGTAGTTGTTTTTTTCACATTTCTTTTCCTGTGTTTGATTTCTAGTTTCATGCCATTGTGGTCAGAGAACATTCTTGAAATGATTTCTATACTCTTAAATTTGTTGAGGTTAGTTTTGTGCCCCAGTATGTGATCCCTAAGAATGTTCCATGTGCACTTGCGAAGAATGTATATTCTGATTTTTTTGGATGTAATGTCCTGAAAATGTCAATTAAGTCTAACTTTCCTATTGTGTCATTTAGAATCTTTGTTGCCTTATTGACTTCCTGTCTAGAGGATCTGTCCATTGATGTGAGTGGGGTAGTAAAATCTCCTACTATGATTGTATTCCCATCAATTTCTCCTTTCATGTCTGTTAGTATTTGTTGTATGTGTCTGGGTGCTCATATATTAGGGGCATATATGTTGACAATTGCACTATCCTCTTCTTGTATGGATCCTTTAACCATTATGTAGTGTCCTTCTTTGTCTTTCTTTATGGCCTACATTGTAAAGTCTATTTTGCCTGATATGAAAATTGTACATCCTGCTTTCCTGTCTTGTCCATTGGCATGAAATATCTTTTCCCACCCCCTCACTTTCAATCTTTATGTGTCTGTTACCCTAAGCTGGGTCTCTTACAGACAGCTATTGTACTTTTTTGCTTTTTTATCCAATATGCCACTCTGTGTCTTTTCATTGAGACATTCAGTCCATTGACATTTAAGGTAGTTATTGAGAAATATGAATTTATTTCCATTTTGAAACTTGTTTTCCAGTTGATTCTATATTTCTCCTTTGTTCCTTTGTCTTTTGTTGTTGTTGTTGTTGTTGGATGGTTTCCACTTATTTTATGCTTGTGTACTTCTCTTTTTGGTTTTTGTGAATGTAATATTTGGTTTTGATTTGGGGTTACCCTGTTTTTTTAAGTGTGTTAACCCCTTCCTATATCTGCTTGCTTTAACCTGATAGTCATATAGGCTCAAAGACATTATTAAAATAAAGGAGTCTAGATCTTCTTACTTTCCTTCCACACATTCTATGATTTTCAAGTCCTTTTTTTAACATCTTCATGTTTGTCTTCTTGCTGTTCCTTGTGTTTATCATCACTTTTACAGGTGTTTTTTCCCCCCTTTAGTTCTGTATGCTGGCTTATTTAAGTGATTGCTTTATAATTGTGCTTTCCTCCATCCTATTCATTGCTTCTTTTTTATTAAGAGAAGAACTTTCAGTATTTCTTGTAGAATGGATTGAGTATTGCTGTACTCTTTCAGCTTTTTTTTGCTGGAGAAATTCTTTATTTCCCCTTCTATTTTAAGTGATATTCTTGCTGGATAGAGTATTCTAGGCTGCAAATTTTTTCCTTTTAGAACTTTGAATATGTCTCACCACTCTCTAGCCTGTAGTGATTCTGTAGAGAAATCAGCTGGTAGGCTTATGGGGTTCTCTTATAATTAACACTTTGTGTTTCTCTTGCTGCTTTTAGAATCCTCTGTTTAGCTTTTGCTATTTTTATTGTAATATATCTTCATGTGGGCGTGTTTGGGTTCAAGTTGTTTGGGGCCCTCTGTGCTTCCTGTATCTTGACATCTGTTTCCTTGGGATGTGGATAGTTTTCTGACATAATTTCTTCAAATATATTTTCAATCTTCTTTTCTTTTTCTTCTCCTTCTGGAATTCCTATTATGCATAGATTGGCCTGCTTTATATTATCCCATGGATCTCTTATATTGCATTTGCATTTTTTCATTTGGTTTTCTGTGTGCTGTCCCGATTGGGTGATTTCCATTTTTCTATCTTCCAAGTCACTAATTCATTCCTCTGCATTATTCATTCTGCTCTTTAGTGCCTTTAGCTCAGATTATGTCTCTGCAAATGAATTTGAATTTTCTAGTTTTTCTTTGCTCTTCCTTATATTTTCTATTTCCTGTCTAAAGGAATCTGCATTACTGTTTATATCCACACTTAATTCCTTGATATTCAGCCTTAATTCCTTCAATATTTTCACTACCTCGATTTTGAACTCAGTGTCTATCAGACTGCAGAGGTCTGTTTCATTGTTTGCTGTTTCAGGTGAATACTCCTGTTCTTTTAATAGGGAATGATTCCTGAGCTTCTTCATCTTGCTTATGTTTTTCTTTTTTTGTGAGTTTAGGGAAGCAAAACTGTAGTCTTGGAGGGCTCCTTCTACTCAAGTGCACCCCTTTACATTTTGTGGGGTGTTACTATTTATTATTGGCATGAGAGTTTGGATATTTGCTGTCTGTTTCTTTAGTGTGAGCATGCTGTTATCCCCAGGGTGCTGAATGTTTTTTCAGGGAGGAGGCAATGAATAGGGCTATTAGTCAGTGCCAGGTTTCTGAGCTCTTCTAGCAGCAAGGACCTGCAGGAAGGTGGCACAAGCTACTCCTAGTTGCAGGGACATAGAAAGTGGAAATGAGCCTTAGGCAGATTTGTGAGGTTCCCAGGGCATTTGGCAGTGGCAGCAGCAGGGTGTGTGACTTCCCAGGGGAGTTAGAGCAACAACAGGTAGTGTTTAGTCACAGTGCATTCCTCTTTGTTGCTCTCTGAGGTGATCGTGTCTGCAAGTGGTGCCTGTTCATGTATGCCTAGTTGTAGTGGGCCACACCCACTTCTAGAGTTAGAGATGACTGCAATGGTTTGCTCCCACCACCTGTAGACCATGCAAGAAGCACTCCATCCTGCTTAGTCCACACAGGAGGTGCTCCTAATTGCAGGGTGGTGGTGCAGACAATCTGTGCAGCTCTCACTCTACTTAGCCCTCCTCATCCCAGCTGCTGCACTTTTGTCAGTGACTTTGAGGTGTCTCAGTGAATCTTCCAGTTGGTTAAGTGGCTTTCCTGTGTGTAGGTTCCTTTTCTCTTTCATGACTTCCACTCAGGAATGCTAGTCCCATCCTGATTCCTTTTCTCTCTCTTGTGTGCTTTTTCCTTTTGTTTTACCCAATTATGTTTTTTCAAAAGTAACTTCTAAGTGTTCCTATTTTGGTTTAGCTGGTTAAGAACCTGATATAGTGTCTGTGAGGATGCATATTCCATCCCTGGCCTTGCTCAGTGGGTTAAGGATCTGGTGTTGCAAAAAGTTGTGGCATAGGTCATAGATTCACCTTAGATCTGGTATTGATTACTTTGTCTGCAAAGCACCTGCATCTCCATTTTGACCCTAGCTAGGGCACTTCCATATGCCACAGGTGTGGCAGTAAAAAGAAAACAAAACAAAACAAAAAAACCAGTGGCTTCTGGAAAATGGAAATAACCCATAATCTTTGATAAGAGGACACAGCATAAGTAGTATGTCAATTCTGCCAACATTAATTATATATTTTATATTAATATAATTACTAAATAATACCTATAAAACAAAATATAAATACAATTTTACAGTTTTATGCATAATTCTAAAATCCTAACATACACTGTATAATCTTCCAAATAATCTCAGAGATAAGTAATAGTATTGCTATCATTATTTACAGTTATGTAAACTGTGGCACAGAGAAGTGAAATTTTTGAAACACTATAAATGATGAGGTTGAAATGGGATTTAGCCTACAGTCTTAACTATAACAATATGCTAAGTCTATGACGAAAAAGAAATAAAGGCTGTTTTCTTTTCTTGAAGTAGACAGTTGCTAATATATAAATTGTAAAATAAATAATTAAGAATATTCAGAGTCTTTGAAAAATATGAGTAAAGGGAGTGGAATAGCCTTCCCTAAACATATTATAAATCTTCAAAAATTGAAATTTGAATTTGGCACATGAACAGACAGAAAAAAATTGAACAGAATAGGAAATCCAGAAATAGACCCAATTATACATAATGTTTTAGTATGCAATAAAGGTCTGTCTCAAGTCTATAGCATAAAATTAGACTTTTTAAATAAATGATCTTTAGACATCTGGTTAGTCATATGGAAAAGATAAATTTTCTTTCCTACATCACTGAATCATGCATCAGGATAAATTCCAAGTGGATTAAAACTTAAAAATATGAAATAATAAAAGTACCAGAAATAAATATGGGTACATACTTTGTACTAGAAAAGAACAAAACTTTTGGAACACTATAAGCTTTATAAAAAGCAACACAAAACCTGAAAGCCATAAGTTAAAGACTGATAAAGTTTACTACACTAAAAATCTAAAAAGCCAAATGCTATAAGCAAATAGATAAATTATATATTGGCAAAGTATACTGGCAAAGCATCACAGTCAAAAGGGCTAATGCATTAATAGACACAAGACTCCACAAAATGAAGTATAAAACCTCTCAAAATCCAATAGAAAAAGGAAGAAATTATATGGACATTACGGAGAAAGATGAATGGTTCTAAATCATATAAAATATGCTCGCACTCATAGTCATAGAAATGCAAATTAAATTATATTGAGATGCCATTTTTCATCTAATAGACTGGAACAAATACAAGCTTTGACAATATACTTGTTGGCAAGATGATAGACATATAACCTTTCTCAGTAATTTGGGGGTGAGTATAAAATGATATAATGCTATGTAGCATACTTTAGAAAAATATATCAAAATATTAAAAAGGCATGTGTTTACCTACTTGACCCTATAATCTCACTTTTGAGAATTTATTGTTCTTACATATCTGCCAGTTTACAAAGTAACATTCAAGACTATTTGTTGTAGAATTATTTATAATTACAGAATATTAGAAATAATATTCCATTACTTTTATCATTTTCCTCATCTCCATTGATAGGACATAGTTTCTATAAAATATCTTATACAAAATAAAAATTGTAGTCATCCTTCATTAGATTTCCTAGTTATAATGCAAATTATATTAAAATTAAAGAAGCATAAAATTTAGCCATAATCTGAGAAGCATTCTATTATAAAAGCAGGTGGAAAAAAATGATCAGAAATAATTATCATTTGGAGTTCCTGTCATGGCTCAGCAGCTAATTAACCCGATCAGGATCCATGAGAATGCAGGTTCGATCCCTAGCCTTGCTCAGTGAATTGAGGATCCAGGCATTGCCATGAGCTGTGGTGGAGGTTCCAGATGGACCTCGGATCTGGTGTAGCTATAGTTGTGACGTAGGCCTGTAGCTGTAGCTCTGAGTGGACCCCTTGCCTGGGAACCTCTGTATGCCACTAGTGGAGCCCTAAAAAGCTAATTGAATTTGAACAATTTTGTATCAGCTTAATCATACTTTAGCCGTAAAACAATTACAGAAAGTAACTGTTCATTTAAGTCAATGGCAAATCATTTCTTTGACTCATTAAGTACTTCCACTACTTAATTTTATACATAAATCACAAGGATAAACCCTATTTTATTTTAGAATTGAGAAAGATTTAGTCTTGGTCACATCGCTTATTCTAATGAAATATAGCTTCTTTTTCCTTTGACATATTCATGTAAAACAAATATTTTCTTGTATTATGATTGACATTTTATTTTGAACAGATTATTCACATCTCCTACATAATATATATTATTGGCTTAACCTAAAAATAGAAAATGCTATATTTTTATATGCTTTTGTTTTGTTTTGTTTTCCTGCAATTAAGCATTTTTTACCACCAGGTGGTAGTGAATTTCCTTCTAGCTGTCCACTTCGATTTTTTATTTTAATTAAAGTACAGTTGATTTACAATGTTGTGCCAATTTCTGCTGTACAGCATAGTGACACAGTCAAATATATGTATATATATATAAATGCATTCTTCTTTCTAAATAACAAAATGATGAAGTTTTTACCATTTCATTATTTCATTTAAATATAGAAAAATTTTAAATGAAACCCAAACTCTCAAATGCTCTTACCTCAGCTAAAATCTGTATTTTCCAGTTTTATCGAGAAATAATTAGCATATACTACTGTGATAAGTTTGCAGCATATAGTGTGACAATTCGATTTACATGTATTGTGAAATGACTACCGGTTCAGCTAAAATCCATATTCCAATATAGATATAGTTAAAAGAAAAAAGGATAATAATTTTCTCCTTGTGATGAGAACTGATAGGATTTACACTCTATTTCCACCATATCATGCAGCAATATTAACTATAGTCATCATATTATACATTACATTCCTAGTCTTTATTCATCTTATAACTAGAAGTTTATATATTTTGACTAAACTTCTTCCAATTTCCCCTTTTCCCAGCCTTTCTTTGTTAATGACACCTACAAGTCTGATCTCTTTTTCTTTGATTTTAATTTGTTTTGTTTTCTGGTTTTTAGTTTTTTGCCTTTTTAAATTTTACACATAAGTGAAATCATACAGTATTTTTATATCTGTCTGAATTATTTCATTTAAAACAGTTTCTTTAAGTTTCATCCATGTTGTTGCAAATCGTAGAATTTTCTCATTTTTTATTTTGAATAATATTCCATTGCATACCACAATTATCCACTCATCCATCCGTGGACACTTAGGTTATTTTCATGTTTTGACTTTTGTCGGTATTGCTGCAGTGAACATGGGGTGCAGATATTTTTTGAGTTAGTTTTTTTTTTTTTTCATTTAATTTGTATATATCCCAGAAGTGGAACTGCTGGGCCATGAGGCAGTTCTATTTTAAATTTCATAAGCTATCTTACATGCTGTTTTCCATAGTGGCTATACCAATGTGTAATCCCACCACCAGTGCACAGGTTTCCCTTTTCTCCACATCCATGCTGGCATTTGTTATATCTTGTTTTTTTGATGGTGGCCATCCTAACAGGAGTGGGTGATCTCTTTTGTGGTTTTTATTTGCATTTCTCTGATTATTAGTGCTATTAAGCTCCTTTTCATGTACCAGTTGCCCATTTGTGTATCTTCTATTCAGTTCATCTATTTTATATTAGATTAATTCTTGTTGCTAATATTGTTTATTTTGTCTTCGGTTTCGTTTTGGTTTGCTATAGGGTTATATGAGTTCTTTATATATTTACATATTACTCCTTAGCAGATATTTGGTTTACAACTATTTTTTCCATTCTGTCGGTTGTCTTTTTACTTTGTTAATGGTTTATGTTGTTGTACAGAAGCTTTTTAGTTTGATTTAGTCCCATTTGTCTCTTTTTTATTTTGTTAATTGTGCTTTAGGTGTTATATTCAAATAAACCATTTATAAGACCCATGTCAAGAAGTTTTATTCCTATATTTTCTTCTAGACATTTTCATGTTTTCAGGCCTTACATTTAAGTCTTTAATCTATTTTGAGTTAATTTTTGTGAGTGGTATAAGATATGAGTCTAGTTTCATTCTCTGATATGATAATACCCAAATATCCTAGTACCATTTATGGAAAAGACTGCCTTCTCTCCATTGAGTATTCTTGTCTCCTTTGTCAAATATGTTGACAATATATGCTTGGGGTCATATACGGGCTCTTGATTCTATTATATGTATTTATTTGCCAGTTTTCATACCAGTGTTATACCATTTTAATGACTATAATATAGTTTCAAATAAGGAAATGTGATGCCTCCTGTTTCTTTGGCTATTTAGGGTCTTTTTGTGGTTCCATATAAATTTTAGAAATATTTTCCTACTTCTGTAAAAAATGTCATTGGAATCTTGATAAAAATTTTGTTGAATCTATAGATGGCTCCTAACAATATTGACATTAACAAATATTAATTCTTCCAATCCATGAACACTGGCTACCTTTTTATTTATTTTTGCCTTCTGTGATTTCTTTCACTGATGTGTTGTGCTTTTCAGAGTAGAGATCTTTCACCTCCTTAGTTAAATTTATTACTAAGTATTTTATTGTTTTTGGCTTTTTAAATGGGATCTTTTCTATATTCTTTTTATATCCATTTTTAAACAAGGTATTGGATGCTTTATTTGGGATTTATTTTGATCAGAATTTTGTCAGGTAATATTCAATGTATTTTTTCCAAGATCAATTATGTGCACATATGTGAGAATGTATTACATTCTGTCTATTCTTTAAGTAGTTTAGTGCAATAATTTCAGCAATAATGCCACCAACCACTCCAATGAAGAATTGGTCATTGATAATCACATTTTGTGTCTAAACATCAGCCTGGCATCTTCTTATTTTTTTTTTTTTTGCTAGAAAGTAATGCAAAAGTTTATGTATCAAGCTATGGCCGTGAAAGGAAATGAATTTAGTCCGTTTTATTACTGTCACAGCTGCAGTGCTGAGAGCAGTTGGCATCTGCCTCTTGGTAATCACATCAGTTGTTTATTACTATACAAGTTCAAATGGTAATCACTTTGAAATTCTAGAATAAAATGCTGATAGATAGAGGGCCTCGCCATCACCCTGGAAAATCACCTGCCTCTTAGTATTTTCCACTTAATTAAAACCACACCTGAAATAATGGAAGGTGGGTGCTGAATGTACTCTAGGAAACAAAGGCTGAAGAGAAGCTTTGGTGCCTGTGGTTAGACAAGAATTATTTATTAATTTATGGGTTGCAGTGCCCATGTATCAGAGCACTTTATGACAACAGAATCAACAATATAGCCTTGAAAACAATAAAAATCCAAGAAAGTATGCTCTCCTCAAGCAAAGAATAGTGGTAATGCCCTTTTGATTTGATAGAGAGAAAAGTCTAGACACTATGAGCTTCTTGACAAATACCATATCCAGAATTTTAAATTCTCAGGGAAATTAAATTGCCTTAGATGACCTTTGAGAAATTTTAAAAGAGGGAGAATTGTAATGCTTTAAGCCACAGTGCATTTTGGATTAGCACAGTTTATTTTAAGCCTAATGGTTATACTTCCTAAACCAGTTTTATAAATATGTTTGGTATTTCTATCAGCTTTCTGTAATATATATGCCATTTTTTTCCACATTAAATAAATAAAATATATTTATTTTTTTCAACTCAGAGTGAATTTTATTGTCTTTAAATATAAAGTAAATAGTATCTTTTGATTTATCTTTCAAAGCATTCTAGATGATTTAGAGCCTGAGATAAATATAAGTGTAATGTTATTTTGCCTTAAAAATGCTAACCAAATCACTGAAAAATAGATTTAATATAAAGTTTATTTAACTCTATAAAGCAGCTGTAGCTGAGTGCATTCCATTGTTTTTGTGATATATTACTCAATATAGTGACCATTGTCTCCTCAAAGGCTCTTCATGGTGTTGTGATATATCTTTACTCCTATGGACTCTAAAAATGCAATCCAGAAAAGAAGTTATTTAAAAATCCAAAAGGAAAAAAAAGGAGAACAGCTATGTTGACTGACATAAAAATAGAAGTACTGTTTCACAGAATAGATTGAAATGAGATGTTTATTCATATTTTACTTGGGTATTTCCCACAGTGAAATTACTAAGAATGGCATGAAAACTATTCCTATATATAAAAACTTAGAGAGGAGCCAATATCAAGGAGAAGGTGGGATGTGGGAAAATCAAAATCAAAAACAAAAGAGCCCAGAATTAGTACACTAAAATGCCAAAATCAATTTTGATATTAATTAATAAATATGCTATTTAGAAATTTGGTTCAAAAATTTTTTGAGGAATCTTCTTTCTGAGGAAACTTTCATCATCAAAATATGTCGTCTTCTTAAGCATTAAAGTCAGGGCTTATCTCCAAATGCATGGGCAGTATATGTACCCCTGTTTGACCTTTGGTTTTCTGAACCTGCAAAAATATATTTTCTCAATAAATTGAGGGTAGAATAAATAAGTTGAATAAATAAATTGCAAAAAAGCAGTGTAAGTTATTTTATTTTAATGAAGTTAACTTTTTTAGTCTGATCTAAAAAATTTAGTTATAAAATAAAAACATCTGACTTGTTTTACTTGGACTTTCAATTGGTAATAAAATCCCCCTCAAAAATTAATTGATTTCATTTAACAAATACTTGCTTCTTTTCTCCAATGGTTCTCACACTGCTAGAACTGAAGTGAAAAAGACAGATGTGGCCATTGGCCATTACTTTGAAGATCATCAGAAAGGTAAAATAACAGTCATGGAATGATTTAATCAGTAGAGCTTTAATCTTTCTCTTTACACTGGCATAAGCAGTAGTGATAATTGTACAGTTGCTACTTCTGGGTGGTGACACTCATCTAGCAGGAGGAAATGCCCATAACAAGAAAAACTATCTGGAACCAAGTGCCCTGAGGGTATTGGCAAGTAGACCTCTAAGGCAAGTCCGTTTTAAACAGATGATATCAATTTTACATGTGACTGAAGTAGTAAAAATGTGTATCTACCTGAAATAAAAGTTAAAAATAATTTCATCTATGGTCAAATTCAGAAAAGTAGAAGAGCAACATGGATTTACTTAGCTGGCACTGAAATGTTCTTGGATGATATTGTTGAGGGGCAAGATCAGGTAGTGTCCTGGGAGTCAGTGGAATAGACATTTGTGTGAATCATGCACTTAATATCAGTGTAACAATACTCTAGATATCTGATGATCAATTACCTTAACTGGACAATTATAATTTTGCAATAAATGACCTCTCAAAGTCCATTTTTACTCTGAAAAAAGCTATTACTAAGACTGCTCTAACCCCCTAAAATTAATTTTTTAAAAAATTATAAATAACATATACAAATGATCTCAGTGCATAGTTTTCATTTAATAATAGAAATAAAATATATGCCTAGTAATAGAACACTGAATTAATAGATTTTCATGCATCCATATCATTTAAATTACATTTTTCAGGAGTCCCCAGGTGATTCAGTGGTTAGGATTTGGTGCTTTCACCACTGTGGCCTGGATTCAATCCCCTGTCTGGAAACTGAGACCCCACATCAAGCTGCTGCATAGCACAGTGAAAAAAAGAAAAAAAGATTACATTTTCAAAATATTTAGATACAAAGTACATTTTCATGCTATAATATTTTATCAAAAATTATTTACTTATATTTTTGTTAAACCATATGATGTTAATATATTTAACTATGCATCTATATACAAAGTTATAATTTTAGCTAGATATAGACACACATAGACATGTATTATGTCAATATAAATATACATAGGTAAGCACATACATAACCTTCCCACAAAATGAATCCAAGATGGAAACATAAAAAAATGTTGTGTTTATAATATAACTAAAGAAATCATAGGTATGTTATCACCATTGCAGTTTTATGTATTAGTCATTTTTCTACATTAAGTATATACTGATATTATTTTAAATAGAAAATTATGATTATTTAATATATTTAATCAATATTTAATGTTTTGAACAGTTATTCTATACAGATATTATGCTAAAGTGTTTTATATTCATTTGTTACAACTAACTCTGAAATATAAACTATCTTATGTCATATTATACAGTGGAGTAAGATGAGAATTAAGGAGATTGCATTTACATGAAATAATATATGTCCAAAAAGTTGGGTGCAGTTTCAATGCAAAGTATTTGCTATATAACAAAGAGTAGAGTGAAACTATATGCAAAATATTAATCAAGACATCAGGTTTTTCATATTTCCATAAAAGTTGTTTCTTTTTAAAAGCCAATTTTGTTATAACAAGAACAAAACTTTTCATGAATCAACTGCAGGATGGTGTAAAAATAATTGCTTATCAATATAGGATTGAGAACATTAGAGGGGAAATGATCATTTGTAAATGGAAAAAATGGCAGTTCAGGTCCAGTTTTTGTGTTACTAGGTATGATGGATGAGTTAATTCCTCTGACTAATGAACCAAGTCTTTCTCTTGCCCAGAACTAATGAACTAGGATGTTTTGCAGACTCAATATTGTAAGGTAACTACTCCTCTGAAATATACATGGGCCTTGTTGACAGCAATCATATGTAAATAATGATCATGGTGAAACCTTACCTGAAGTCACTCATCTATTTTTTTCCCCTCAAAAGTGTTTGAAAGATTATTGAAGGAGGATAGATGGTGATAGAGACAACAGGGAATTACCCAGTTTCAGAAACATAAGAAATGTCTATCATTTGGGGTATCATGATTAAAGTTAAGAATGCCACTTGATAATATTATTTATATAATTTGAGTCTACATTCATCAGCTTTTGTTCACTCTTTTATCATCTCAAATACATATAGTTATCCAGTGAAGGTAATATCATATGGTATACTCTTCTATGTAAAGTATATAAAGAAGAAAGTAGAATGGTAGAATAATCCTAAAAGATAAAGTCCCTGAGAAACATGGAACAGGAAGGGATATCAGGACACATCTGATGAGTATGACATTATTTGAATCTCAAACATGATTCACAAACTTCTCCTAGAACTCTCAGGGGATATTTCCAAATCACAGACATCTGGACAAGGAACAGCCCTTTTGTTAGTATTATGTTTCATTATCCATGCACAATCCATCAACTACAGATCTTATAAAAACAGAAATAGCCAAATGAGGATGAGCCACGCTACCATGCTATAAAACATTTCTTGACATACTGTTGCTTATTTAAACTATCCAACATTTCAGAAAAATGGCCCTGCTTTAAATTGTGCCTAAAACTTTTGCATCAAATTCCAAAAGACCTCCCATGTATTTGCATTTGGCACCAAATGGCAGCTGGTCAAAAAAGAAAAAGAAAATCAAAGGAATTTAGAGCATACATGGAAGCCCAGTGAAGCCTTTAGAACAAGATTCTCAGTATTTACAGCACATGCAAATATCCCTCCCACAGCTAAAAAAAGGAAAAAGTTATTTAATAAAAAATACAGAGCTTGCTCTGTGCTTTAACATTATTAATTTTTATAACATTAATTTTTGTGATCTTCATAAAAACTCTTTAAGAATTGCCCAATTATTATGCCCATTTTCAATATGAGAAAATAGATATCAAAAGGGACTTAGAAATTTGCCAGGTTACATGGCTGGAAGTGGCCTATCAGGCTTCCAGGTCATTGCTTTTACCATTAGGCTTTTGTCTGTGACCCTATGGGTTTAATAACATCACTAGCAGAAACATGATGGTTTCAACTCCCATTCTACCATTTACTAGCAAACACTGGATAAGTTACATTAACTTCTATTAGTACTAGTTTCTGTATATATAAAATGAAGATCATAGCATTGATCTAATTAACTAGTTGTATGGATACATGTTGTAATATAGGAGATTTCCTTTTTGTTTCCTCATTTTTCCTCTAGTTGTAAAAGAACTAGAAGAAAGAAAAATGGAAAAACATATCTTGACATTTAGATATGTTTCTACTCTATGTAAATGAAAAAATGGCAGTTCAGGCCCAGTTTTTGTGTTACTAGGTATGATGGATGAGTTAACTCAACCTACCATTGCTATTTTTTATTAAGATTATCAGGTATTTTTCTTAGTTGAATAACTCTTAAAATGGTGAGCCTGTGCATTTTTCGGAAAGTTGACATAATAGCATCATTCTAGCTACTATTACATGGAGTCCCTTCAATAAATAAGAATCTATGCATAAATCTATTACTCTGGGATTACTACACAAAGAGACTAGATGGGATTTAAGTTGCCTTTACTAACACATGTTCAAATTTTGACGCTTGACTCCCACATAGTTGGGACTGATGTTTCAATTTTTGGATGTCCTCCAAGAAAAACTAAGGAGCAGCTACAGTCTACAGTTTTCCTTTGGGCAATCTCCCCTACTTATATACAACAGAAAACTGCTAAAGTGATCAAGGCACATCCTTCCACCCCTTGCAGATCTGTCAAGAAGCTCTCAGCTGAGCCATTACAAATTAAGGGAAGAGAATCTTTGGCTTGCTACATTCTTGACAATTATCTTTCACTTTTTTAGTTTCATCTCAAGACTTTCCTATTCTCTTAGTCATCAATGAATCTCTCTCATTACTGAGAAAAGTCCAGGGATTGCTTTCTTAGTTACATCTATTATCTATCTCATATTGACTTTCTGGACCAATTCTCACCTAATTGATTATACATTTGCTGCTGTTGATTTAACATTGTGCCTTTTCTTTTAATAAACTAGTCTCTTCAAAATGCTTTTTTTAAAATAAAAATATGTAGCACTAACTTATCTCAATTGTAACCTGGAATTTTAATAATTTATCTCATACTTACAGGAAAGATAGTCTTCTTTATGTGTTCTCTCTCCAACTTGTTATGTTTCCTATCACTATTCATCTATTTTATTGATGCATTTTCTTCATTATTTCTTAAAGGGAATACATTCTTTGTCCCTAACTGATGACATATTTACAAAATTTATGCTGTTGTTTGCTTTATTGACTTGTGTATTTCTTCTTTCATGCTCAGTTGGGTAGTTTAAAAAAATTATATTCTTACGTTCCCCAGTTCTATAGTGTAATATCCTATTTCAAGAAACACTACCTCAGCTGATTTATGCATTTCATAAGCCCTATCCTTTTCCTGATTATTCTCTACTCTTCAGGTAAACCGCATCAGTATACAGATTGCCTGAACTCTTTTTACACTTTGATTTCCTTTCTTTCTCCCTCTCACTTATAATGAGAATATATGTTTATATATATATATATAAAATATTTCAAATTGATAATAACTGTTTTTAATCTCAGAATTTACATTTGATTACTACTGTGATTTTTAAAACTGATAATGTGGTAAAATTCTGTATCATTTTTAGATAAGCTTAACTTACATTTATTTTCTAAGAGTTTTCTAGCATTTGTTACTCTCTTCAATGTGAAAAAGTTGCATGTTAAATTTCATAAAGTAAAATCCAAAAATAGCATGAAATCAAACGTAATGCACTTGGCAATTGACACCTGATATCTGAATCTCCAATTGGTTATATGTGTACACTCATTCTGGTCATTAATTACCTATGGACTTTATGTTTTTGAGGTTACGCTTATTATAAAAGTTATTGTATGATTACTGATGAGAAAAGTTGATTCAAATACCAGAATTATTTGAAGATTGTTCAACTCTCAATTATTTACCTTCATAGTTGCTGTCTAAGTATAAAGAAAGGGTCTTTAACTCTAGTTACTCAAGAACATTTTATTCATCAAGCACCTCCTTGGTGAACATGCAATCAAGTGTCTCTCCAGAAAAAGTCAGATAAATGCAGTTTGCCCTATTAGTGATTTAAACACAATTCTGCAATTAATCATATTTGACATTAAGTTAATATATGAATTTCCTTTCTTTAAAAAATAGAGCATTGGGAACAATAATGGTTTAAAATTCAAATATTTTGTCTTAGTGTTACACTGTCTGACTTTCTTTGGTGACTTCATATTTTATTCATTAAAAGAAGTAGCACAGCTGTAAAAATAGTCCCTCTGGGTACACTGTGAAGTTCCTGTGCAAATGGAGGAAATAAGTGTGTTTAATTGATCAGCGAATTTATGGCCGCTCATTTTCTGTAATGAATGATGTCTCCGGCAGTCTCTGGCAAGGGCAAAAGCAAAAGACAATAACCGGCACAGAAACAATGTGTAGAGTTCTGTGATTCTGTTTACCTTACTATACTGTAGGTATTTCTTTCTTAGACGGTAAAGCTTCATTGGTTATTATGGCCTCTTAGGTATGCTTTGTTTCTTTAATGAGTAGCCGCTTGGTGGAATATCCTTATTTTATTCTTGAATAAACAAACCTTAAGCTAGACACACTCAGTCATATCTTGACCATCTGAAAAATATGTACTTTTCCTTAACAGGCTTTAATTCACTTTCCACCAGAGCCTTTAAGAGACAGCTAGGCATTCTTGGAGTAATTTTTTCTTATCCACCCTTAAATTAATGAGCACTATCTTCTTTAAAAAGTCTATTGAGAATTTTATTCTGACTAACACATCTCTTCTTTCCAGTTCTGGAATTTGGGAGATACAGTTGCAAAAACAAAACTCAGCATCAGTTTAATCATGACAGTAAACATTTTGATCACTTGCTTTATGTCAAGTCTCTAAGTGCAAACATATGTGATCAAATTAAAAGTATCTGTTCCTCTAGAATGAATGTTTTTGAATATGGATCTTTTAGTTGTCTCAGTCTTAAATGACTTCCTTTTATCTTAGTGTATGGAATAGAAAAAAATCCATTGCTAATAAAATCTATTTTTTTACAAAGTTATTTGAGGAAAGGTAATCAGAATTAGTCATTTTTATAACTAATTTTCCTAGTGTTTATACACTGTTACAAGCAATGCTATATGAAATTCTGGAATTCCTATTTTCTGAAAACATTATACAGAGTAGAGGAATAAAAAAATCTATAGGATTATAACTTGGAATATTGAATGAAAGGGGGGTAGAGTAGTATAGTAGTAAGAAAAACACGAAGTACTGTTCAAGTTAATAAGTAATTTACAAGAACAGTACTAATTTCTAGACACAGCTTTTCCTCATCATTAGGATGCATCAAGTATTTGATTATTTGAAATACAGAAAATTGTCTGAATATTTTTGAAGTCAATCTGAAAGAAAAATATTGCCTTTTCTGGTGGACAAACTATATTCATCACCTATTTTTATACAGCCTATAGATTAAAAATTATATTTACATTTGTAAATAGTTTAAAAGAAGATTTTGTCATCTGTGAAAATGGTATGGAATTTAGATCAATCGGCCATATATGTTTGGGTTTATTTCTTCGTTCTATTCTACTGGTCCATAAATGCATGCTTATAGTAATACCACACAATTTTGATTAATACAGCTTGATAATAACTTGAAATCAGGTGTGTGAACTCCACCTTTTTTTTCTTTTTTTAAATTTTGTTTTGTCTATCCAGGGCTCTTGTGGTTTTTTATGAATGTGAAGATCAACTTTTTCATTTCTGGTACTATTTGCTGGTGCTATGGTGGGCAATAGGGATGAAACTGGGGCAGGATTTTGTGTGTTTGATCTAAATATTCTGTTACCACTTCTTCAACCACCTCTACCATCAGAGTATAAATATGAACACTCACGAACTGCTTCTTCTGACCCTAGGGTTTTACATCTAGTTGTTATGTATGTAATATCCAGAGTTCTCTTGTAGTGCAGCAGGTTAAGGATTCCAAGTTTTCACTGCTATGGCATCGGTCATTGCTGTGTTGTGGGTTGGATCTCTTGCCTGGGAACTTCCACATGTAGTGGATGGAGCCAAAAAGAAAAAAAAAATGTAACATCCAACATTCTCCTATGGAGCTTGTGCCCAGAAAATGTATATTCTGATACAAAACTTGCCTACAGAATATGATTGAATTTGAAGTTCTTTTCTGAACAATGTAGTGCTGGAAAGATCATCCTTTCTCCTCCAGGAAGTATAGGTTTAAAAAAACTTTTGAGTACCTTTCTCCTCACTGATGCACATGTTCTTAGCATTGCGTCCGATTGTGTTGAAGTGGGAGTGGAGCTGATAGTGTGCAGGAAAGAGGAATAGAAATGCTTTTTCTCACTTATACAGTAGTTCCCACAGCAGAGAAACAAATTTTAAAATTTTATATCTTATATTTAAATACTGACAGTGAATATGATATAAAATATTCCTTCCTTGGAGATAGTTGTTCAGTTTTGCTTCAGAGAGAGGATAATATAATAGACTACTTTAGAAAGGGCTTCTGCCTTGATGATGCAATTAGTGAGACGTCTCCACACATGGGCTATGGTTTCCACTTGCTTTTCCTTTGCAATGTAATTGACAGAATTTTTTTTATAAAAAATAATTTTTTGATTATTTTTATGAGAACTTTGAAGATAGTATACCATACATGCTTAGACTGCTGACATACTAAATAAAAAATACATGTGTTTTATTTCTCAAGGACAGAAAGCAACATATGAAATATGAACATTCCTATTACTGACATTATAGACATTATATAAATATTAAAGTGGTTGAATAAAACACAATAATTAATTTTTTACTCTGTATATGTAAGGAAATTATCAATAATTATGATTATGTAGAATAACCAATTTGTTAGAAATATATTTGGTTGAATTCTGAAAGGAAAAAAAAGGAAGATTATTTCTTTTATTTCATTCCAAGTAATTAACACCTTTAGAAACTGAAATGAGAATAGATAAGAAGAAAGATAAGCATTGGCATATATATTACTGAGGAAAATATCTGATTTAAAAGTATGCATTAGAGAAAGTCACAAAATGATGGTTTGGGGGATTATGTTCTTGCTTTTCTTATTGACACAGATAAAAAGTATAATCAAAGATAAAGTCATCACATTCAAACAATTAGATAAGATTATTCTATCTCTCAAAATACCTGTTTTTTTAATCCATAGCTCAAATTATAAGTAATTTTCTTCTTAAATTACAGTGCAAAAGTGATTTATTCAGATATTACAAATTCACTTTACTCCATTTTAAATTTAAGTATTTCAATTCATCCTTGTGATTACTTATAATTGAAATGTCTAGTATTAGCTTTTGATCTGAAAATTATGTCAAAACATTATGTGCTCCTGTTCCCTGAGTGAACATAACTGAAGCATAAAAATCTTATCCCTCTAAGGATCCCCACACACATTGATGTTGCCTCTGGTGTGTGTATGTCTTTTAAATAAGAAACTTTATTATATTTTGCAATGAAGGTAAGCATTGGCAAACAAGTAATGGCTAAATACAAATCATAAATTTTATACCATTTTTTGATTAAAATATAAACTGTTTGGAAAATGTCTTAGTTCCACCCCCAGAGCTAAGAACAGTGAGAAACACTTGAAAAAGAGGCACAGATGTAGACTTTTCAGTGACTGTTGCTTGCTAGAGAGTAGGTATATCCCCAGACAAAAAACCGGAATTGTATGTAACTAAAGGACAGAGATTCTCTCATTCATTTCTATTTGCAATACTCTATATCCATCTGATAATCCAGAGAAAATCTTTAGTTAATTTTGATTATGTATATAATTGTCCAGCTATCAGGAACTTCAGGTGAGAACAATAGGAAAGAAATGAAGGACTTTGTGCCTAATTTTAATTATGACAGTTGTTATGGGAAATGAGAGAAAAATTTAAAAGATTGAATTATACCCAATGAACATATATGTATAAGTCTGAAAATTTCTCTTGCCAAGATTCTCTTCTTTATCTGATATGCTGTTTGGTTCTTTAAAAATTAAAATTGTACATAAAGAAAATTTGAGTTTATTATTTTTTAGGGATATGAAATGTAATTTATGAGTAGTTAGGAATTAGTTATCAAGACCCTTTTTTTTCTTTGTGGCTATAGGAGAGGCATTTTTGGAGTGTTATCAGAGTTATCTTTTATTTTACTACACACAGTATAACTGAGTAAAAATTCCATGTACCATTTTTTGCATTTTTGAGGACCCAAGTCAGACCAATCATACTACCTGTTTTTCGATACTAATATTGGTACTGTACATGTACTAATCAAAGTGCAGGTAAGCAAAAATATAATCACCTAGGAAAAAACTCTCATATCAGAGAATTTTGTGTTGATTTAGAGAATTGAAACTTATCATATAATGTGCCTGCACTAATTCATGTTTTCCTATTATTTACCATTCTCTATTCTTGAAGATAGTATGTGTTTCTATTTTTCAATGTCTTCTTTTACATCCTTAGTGATAGTTTTATAATTTTCTCAATAAGTATTTTACACATATATATTCCAGGTGCCTTCTAATTTATATTGCTATTATATATGGGATTTTTAAAATTATATTTACCACTTTATGTTTGGTGTACACGTAATGCTATTGAATTCTGTGTAGGAAGAACATTCTTTAGTGTGCTTAAATGTTTTTGGTTTATTTAGCTATTTTATCACTGAATAATAAAAATTTGATAGTTTTCATTTCATTTTTTATCTTTTATTTTACTACACACAATTATTATACATGCTGAATAGAAGTATCAGTAAATATAAATTTCTGTCATTAATTTTTCTTATTTAAAGGTTTCTTTTTACTATTAAATGTAATGTTTGGATAGATTTTAGAAAATAAGTTTTATATTTTTAAAGAAATTCTCTTGTGGGTTTGGTGTAATAATACTTATTGTCATGAAAGATTATTTGGATTTAACAAATGTTCATATAGTTTTGAAAGTTTTCTAAACTAATTGGTCAACATAAATGCTCAAAACTCAAATTTTCCATTTTAAGTCATTTATATAATCATGGGATTAATTCTACTTCATCCTACTAGTTCTCCTTTTTTCTTTTCTTTTTTTTTAAACCATCTTTCTTTCATTGATAACAGCATGACTGCATAACATGACTTTATATTCTTCCATTTGAAATTATCACCCACAAATCCAAATAACACTTTATGTTAAATATCTGGACTTTTTCATGATTAACTCCAAATGTATAAGACAAAAGGAGAAATTTTGTGAAAAATCCTGTTAATTCTTGTCTTTTTGTGGGTTCTGCCATTCCCTTACAGTAAACTTATTCAGTAATGTCCTAGATAGTGAGTATTTTAAACTTTGATGCCCATAAAATCCCTGTCTCAATTTCTCAAGTCAATTGTTGCTGTACAAAAGCAGTCATAGACAGTATATTAAATGAGTATGGCTGTGTTCCAGCAAAACCTTATTATGGACACTGAAGCAATCATTGGCAGAATTGAAAAGAGAAATATACCATTCCACAAGAACAGTTGTGGATTTCAGTACCGTGCTTTCAATAATGAATAATAGAACATTTACACGGAATATCAAAAGTAAATAGGGGACTTGACAACAGTATAAACCAACTATACCTAATAGATACATAGAACACACCTCTCAGCAACAGAACAATATATATTCATCTCAAGTGCAAATGCATTTTCCAGGATAAACCATATCTTAGGAAATAAAGCAATTCCCAATATATCTTAAATATTGAAATTATACAAATTACGCTTTATGACCACAATGGAATGAAAGTAGAAATTAACAGCAGAAGAAAAACTGGAAAATATGTGGAAATTAAACAACATTGTTTTAAAAACAATGGGTCAAGGAAGAAATCACTAGAGCAATTAGAAAATACTTTGCACTGTATGAAAACAAAATCACAACACACCAAAATTTATTGGATGCAACAAAAGGAGTGTTCAGAGAGAAATGTATAGCTCTAACTACCTACATTAAAAAAGAAGAAATATTTGAAATCAGTAACCTCATTTTATTTTGCTTTAAGGACTAGAAAAATAATAGCAAACTAAACCCAAAATTAGGGAAGAAAGGAGATAATAAAGATCAGAGTAAACAAAATAGAGTATTACTCTATCCAGCAAGAATATCATTTAAAATAGAAGGGGGAATAAAATTTTTTTCCAACAAACAAAAGCTTAAAGAATACAGCAACACAAAACCCAGGTTAAAGGAAATATTGAAAGGGCTTCTCTAAACCAAAAAGAAAGGAAGGAAAGGGAAGAAAAAAGGAAAGAAAAAAAAAGAAAAAAGAAGAAGAGGAAGAACTAGGACTGAAGAAACCACAATCAGAGAGGAGCAGTCACTCAAATAAGCCAGCATACAGATTTAATCACGAACATGCTTCAAACAAAATAAAATTGAAAAGAAAAAAATAAAAAAGAGTCATCAAAACCATAAAATGTGGGCAAGGGATAAATAACCCTTTTTGTTTGTTTGTTTGTATGTTTCTCTTCTTAATTTTAATATAGTAATGAAGTGTTTGAACTTACGGGACCTTCAGGCTAAAACACACAATTATGGGAAGGGGTTAGCATACTTAAAAAACAGGGCAACCACAAGCCAAAACCAAATATTGCATTTGCAAAAAATGAAAAAAAATACACTCAAGCAGATAATAACAGGAGACCATCCAACCAAAAAAAAAAAAAAAAAGAAAGGAAGAATGGAGAACCATAGAATCAACTGGAACACGAGGTTCAAATGGCAATAAATAATCATCTATCAATTATCACCTTAAATGTCAATGGACTGAATGCCCCAATCAAAAGACACAGAGTGGCTGAGTGGATAAAAAGGCAAAAACCTTCAATATGCTGCCTACAAGAAACTCACCTTAGGACAAAAGATACATATAGATTGAAAGGGAAAGGGTGGCGAAAAATATTTCACGCCAATAGACATGACAGAAAAGCAGGAGTCGCAATGCTCATATCAGACAAAATAGACTTTAAAACGAGACATAAAGAAAGACAAAGAAGGACACTACTTAATGATTAAGGGATCCATCCAAGGAGAGGATGTTACTATCGTCAACATATATGCCCCAAATACAGGAGCACCCAGATACATACATCAAATATTAATAGACATAAAGGGAGATATTGATGGGAATACAATCATAGTAGGAGACCTTAATACCCCCCTCACATCAATGGACAGATCCTCTAGACTGAAAACCAATAAAGCAACAGAGATCCTAAAGGAAACAATAGAAAAGTTAGACTTCATTGATATCTTCAGGACACTACATCCAAAAAAAGCAGAATACACATTCTTCTCAAATGCTCATGGAACAGTCTCAAGAATCGACCACATATTGGGACACAAAGCTAACCTCAATAAATTTAGGAGCCTAGAAATTATCTCAAGTATCTTCTCTGACCACAATGCCATGAAATTAGAAACCAACCATGGGAAAAGGAAAGAGAAAAAACCTACTGCAATGAGACTAAACAACATGCTACTAAAAAACCAATGGGTCAATGAGGAAATCAAGAAGGAAATTAAAAACTACCTTGAAACAAATGATAATGAAGACACAACCGCTCAAAATCTATGGGATGCTGCGAAAGCAGTGCTCAGAGGGAAATTTATAGCAATACAGGCCTTTCTCAAAAAAGAAGAAAGATCCCAAATGGACAACTTAACCCTCCACCTAAATGAATTAGAAAAAGAAGAACAAAAAAGTCCTAAAGTCAGCAGAAGGAAGGAAATTATAAAGATCAAAGCAGAAATCAATAAAATAGAGACTCAAAAAACAATAGAGAAAATTAATAAAACCAAGAGCTGGTTCTTTGAAAAGGTGAACAAAATTGACAAACCCCTGGCCAGACTCACTAAAAAGAGGAGAGAAAGAACCCAAAGAACCAAAATTATAAATGAAAAAGGAGAAATCACAACGGATACAGCAGAAATACAAAAAACCATAAGAGAATACTATGAACAACTATATGGCAACAAGTTTGACAATCTGGAAGAAATGGACAATTTTCTAGAATCTTACAGCCTGCCAAAACTGAATCAAGTAGAAACAGACCAACTGAACAGACCGATCACTAGAAATGAAATTGAAGAGGTCATAAAATCACTCCCTACAAATAAAAGTCCAGGACCAGATGGCTTCACCGGCGAATTCTATCAAACATATAAAGAGGAATTGGTGCCCATCCTCCTTAAACTCTTTCAAAAGGTTGAAGAAGAAGGAATACTCCCAAAGACATTCTATGATGCCACCATCACCCTCATTCCAAAACCAGACAGAGATACCACCAAAAAAGAAAACTATCGCCCAATATCATTCATGAATATAGATGCAAAAATTCTCAACAAAATCTTAGCCAACTGAATCCAACAACATACCAAAAAAATTATACACCATGACCAGGTAGGGTTCATCCCAGGTTCACAAGGATGGTTCAACATACGCAAATCAATCAGCATCATACACCGCCTTAACAAAAAAAAGTCAAAAATCATATGATCATCTCAATAGACGCAGAAAAAGCATTGGACAAAGTCCAACATCCATTCATGATCAAGACCCTTGCCAAAGTGGGTATAGAGGGAAGATTCCTGAATATAATCAAAGCCATTTATGAGAAACCCACAGCAAACATAATACTCAGTGGGGAAAAACTGAAAGCCTTCTCACTCAAATCTGGAACAAGACAGGGACGCCCACTCTCACCACTGCTCTTCAACATAGTTTTGGAAGTCCTAGCCACAGCAATTAGACAAACCAAAGACATAAAAGGCATCCATATAGGAAGAGAAGAGATAAAACTGTCACTGTATGCAGATGACATGATACTATACATAGAAAACCCTAAGGACTCAACCTGAAAACTACTTGAAGTGATTAATAAATTCAGCAAAGTAGCAGGATATAAGATTAACATTCAGAAGTCAGTTGCATTTCTGTATACCAGTATTGAAATATTAGAAAAGGAATACAAAAATACGATAACTTTTAAAATTGTACCTCACAAAATCAAATAACCTCGGAATACACCTGACCAAGGAGGTAAAGGACCTATATGCCGACAACTATAAAACTTTAATCAGGGGAGCTCCCATCGTGGTGCAGTGGTTAACGAATCCGACTAGGAACCATGAGGTTGCAGGTTCGGTCCCTGCCCTCGCTCACTGGGTTAACGATCCGGCGTTGCCGTGAGCAGTGGTGTAGTTTGCAGACACGGCTCGAATCCCGCGTTGCTGTGGCTCTGGTGTAGGCCGGTGGCTACAGCTCCAATTGGACCCCTAGCCTGGGAACCTCCATGCACCATGGGAGCGGCCCAAGAAATAGCTAAAAAAAAAGACAAAAAAACCCAAAAAAACTTTAATCAAAGAAGTCAAAGAAGATGTAAAGAAATGGAAAGATATTCCATGTTCCTGGATTGGAAAAATCAATATTGTAAAAATGGCCATACTACCCAAAGCAATCTACAGATTCAATGCAATCCCTATCAAATTACCCAGGACATTTTTCACAAAACTAGAACAAACAATCCAAACATTTATATGGAACCACAAAAGACCCAGAATCGCCAAAGCAATCCTGAGAAACAAAAACCAAGCAGGAGGCAGAACTCTCCCAGACTTCAAGAAATACTACAAAGCCACAGTCATCAAAACAGTGTGGGACTGGTATCAAAACACAGACAGACCGACCAATGGAACAGAATAGTGAATCCGGAAATAAACCCTGACACCTATGGTCAATTAATCTTTGACAAGGGAGGCAAGAGCATAAAATGGTAAAAAGAAAGTCTATTCAGCAAGCATTGCTGGGAAACCTGGACAGCTGCATGCAAAGCAATGAAACGAGAACACACCCTCACACCGTGCACAAAAATACACTCCAAATGGCTGAAAGACTTAAATATACGACAGGACACCATCAAACTCCTAGAAGAAAACATAGGCAAAACACTCTCTGACATCAATATCATGAATATTTTCTCAGGTCAGTCTCCCAAAGCAATAGAAATTAGAGCAAAAATAAACCCATGGGACCTCATCAAACTGAAAAGCTTTTGCACAGCAAAGGAAACCCAAAAGAAAACAAAAAGACAACTTACAGAATGGGAGAAAATAGTGTCAAATGATGCAACCGACAAGAGCTTAATCTCTAGAATATATAAACAACTTATACAACCCAACAGCAAAAAAGCCAATCAATCAATGGAAAAATGGACAAAAGACCTGAATAGACTGTTCTCCAAGGATGATATACAGATGGCCAACAAACACATGAAAAAATGCTCAACATCGCTGGTTATAAGAGAAATGCAAATCAAAACTACCATGAGATATCACCTCACACCAGTCAGAATGGCCATCACTAATACATCCACAAATAACAAGTGCTGGAGGGGGTGTGGAGAAAAGGAACCCTTCTACACTGTTGGTGGGAATGTAAACTGGTACAGCCACTATGGAGAACAGTCTGGAGATACCTTAGACATCTATACATAGAACTTCCATATGACCCTGCAATCCCACTCTTGGGCATCTATCCGGACAAAACTCTCCTTAAAAGAGACACGTGCACCCGCATGTTCATTGCAGCACTATTCACAATAGCCAGGACATGGAAACAACCCAAATGTCCATCAACAGAAGATTGGATTCGGAAGATGTGGCATATATACACAATGGAATACTATTCAGCCATAAAAAAGAATGACATAATGCCAGTTGCAGCAACATGGATGGAATAGGGAATCTCATACTGAGTGAAATGAGCCAGAAAGACAAAGACAAATATCATATGATATCACTTATAACTGGAATCTAATATCCAGCACAAATGAACATCTCCTCAGAAAAGAAAATCATGGACTTGGAGAAGAGACTTGTGGCTGCCTGATGGGAGGGGGAGGGAGTGGGAGGGATCGGGAGCTTGGGCTTATCAGACACAATTTAGAATAGATTTACAAGGAGATCCTGCTGAATAGCATTGAGAACTTTGTCTAGATACTCATGTTGCAACAGAAGAAAGGGTGGGGGAAAAATGTAATTGTAATGTATACATGTAAGGACAACCTGACCCCCTTGCTCTACAGTGGGAAAATAAAAAAATTATAAAAAAAAAAAGAAGGGAATTCCCGTTATGGCTCAGCAGATTATGAACTCAACTAGTATCCATGAGGATGTAGGTTCGATCCCTGGCCTCGATCAGTGGGTTAAAGATCCAGCGCTGCTATAAGCTGTAATGTAGGTCACAGACATGGCTTGTATCCTGTGTTGCTAAGGCTGTGGTGTAGGCTGGCAGCTGCAGCTCTGATTGGACCCCAGCCTGGGAACCTCCATATGCTGCAGATGTGGCTCTAAAAAGCAATAAATAAATAAATAGGATTCAAAGTGAAAAAAAAAATATAGTATTAAAGAGCAATGGAAATAATTCATGAAAACAAATGTTGGTTTATTTTTAAGATAAACAAAATTGATAAGCAAACCTTATGTCTCCATTGTGAGCTTGTGGCTCTTGGGACACTTTTCAATACATTAATTACAATGTTATCATTATCTTCTTATAATTTGTCTGCATGTCATTAATGATATTCCATAAAATATTGATATTATTTTAATTCTTTTTATTTATTATTGCTTGACTATTAATGCTATTAACTTTTTAATATTTGTTTAATCTGGTCAATTTATTGAACATTCAGTACATACTATGGTCTTTGTATTTTAATCATTTCATTTTTTATTTTTACTCAATTGTATCACTAAGATAGACTATAGTCTTATAATAATTGAATACTATAATTCTGTGTCCTTGTTTGTAAATTGTCTATATTTCCAGAGTAGTGTTATGTAATATTGAGATAATATGGATTATATTCTTTGTGATTATGTTCATGTCTCTAATGTTTCACTGTTTAGTTATTTAATTTGAGATGGGCATACTTCTTTTCTCAGTTTATCAGTACTCTGTGCAGGAGTTTATTCAATAACTATTCAGAACATTTTAAATTAACTTTGTGCTTTATTGAACTTTATTGAAATTGCGGTGGTATAAATATGTATATAATTTTAAAAATATGCTACCTGTTGCACAAAACAAACCCCAGCATTTCAGTTGATTCATAAAATAGAGGTTTATATTTTTATATTTTACTCTCACAGTAACCAAATATGGTTTTCTTTCTCAGCATGAAGTTTTTCTTCACATGGTAAATCAGAGATCCAGTATTCTTGCATTGATCCAGTATCCTTGCACTGTATGCTTTTACTATTGATTAGGCACTCCTAAAAGGAATGTGCTTTAGTGTTACTGAAAGTGTGCTTTAGTGCTAATCATTACTTCTACTCTCATACTTTTTTTTTTATAAAGAAGGTATATTTCTATAATTGCTGAGACTACTTAGTTTAGCATCAATCATTTGTACTTTAATCCCTCATTCAAGCAGAACATAACTCAATAGGATATTGTATTTATAATCACAATATGTCTACTCCTTCTGTATTGACAATACAGATATATAAAGATCAGAGTAAACAAAATAGAGTATTAAAAAACAATATTTTGGGGGTGTTCTGTGCTAGAGCAAGTATAGAACTATTAAAGATACAATAAATATTTTAGTTTATATTAAATGCAATAGATCTTTATAAAAATAACATATTTGGTTATTGAATGACACATTATTCATTTTACATAAACTGACTATTAGGTTACCCTCAGTGTTTATAAATCATTAGGCTCAGATTCAAAAAGTATTAAGATTTTTATATTTAAAAAACAATACCTATTTCTTTAAACCAAAGTTTTGAAGGAGTAAAATCACTTTGAATCATTTCAATTGTTTTCTCTGTTGTAATATACTAGGAAGATTGTCCATGTGCATTTGCATATAGATGAACTAAATAATTTCAGACACATTTGTGAATTTATTGTGAAGACAGAGGTAAAAGTGAAGCATTTAGACTGGCTGATTTACCTTTGAATATTTAAGACACCCCGCTATGATATTTAAACAACATAGTAATCTTTAAACTTGTAACACATCACCTGGCAGGACTATCAACAACAGGTGGCCTGACAAATAAATAAATTGGTGAGATTTATAAATACAAAGTTTCTCTTTATTTTAATATCATAAAGGACAAATTTGTGTAATATTACATGACTGAAAGGGTAATCCATTTAAGATCTTGATGTTAAATTACTGTTTATACCTGATTATAAGAGCAAATTACTTGCACAAGAGGAAGCATGAAAAAAATACAGTACAACAGTTCATAATTACAATCCTAAGGTACTTGATAGATTATTATTGGTAATTAAACTATTGGATGCAATGGGGACCTAGATAAGTCATTCTCAAGAAAGAAAGATGGACATGAAATTATAATACATTAATATCAATGAACATAAGTTAATGTGATGCTTGGGTGACCAGCATGTGTTCATACACTCTAGCACTAGAGGAAAACTGAAGTATTTCAATATCTTTCTTGGCATAAAGCAGTTGGAAAAGATATTAATGGAGTCTGATATCAATGTTAACAAATAGCAGAGTATAAAGAAATGAAGGAAGGTTGTAGTAGTCAATGAAGTAATCATAAAGAAGGATGGAAAAGAGAAATAGGTAAAATTTGAGGAGCTAAAGGGACCTCTATAGATTTCACAACTTCAGAGACATTAAAAAAAAAAGAATAATCATGGTGGGTTGCCATATTACTTTTATTTTTTCATTTTAAAAATTTTATTGAAATGTGGTTGATTTACAAGCTTGCAATAGTTTCTATTGTACAACAAAGTGATTCAGTATATCATATACACATATCCATTCTCCTTCAGATTCTTCTCCACATAGATTATCACAGAATATTGAGTAGAGTTCTCTATGCTATCAGCAGGTCTCTGTTGGCCAATCATTCAATATACCATAGTGTGCATATGCCAATTGCAAACTCCCAATCCATCCCTCCCCACCCTGACCTGTACCTTTTGGTAACCATAAGTTTTTCAGTCTGTGAGTCTGTCTCTGTTCTGCAAATAAGTTTATTTATACCATTTTTTAAGATTCCATATAAAAGTGATATCGTATGACTTTTGTCTTTCACTGTCTGACTTAGTATGATAATTTCTAGGTCCATCAATGTTAGGGAAAATGGCACTACTTCATTCCTTTTTATAGCTAAATATTATTCCATTATGTACCATATCTTCTTTATCCATTCCTCTGTCAATGAATATTTAGGTTGCTTCCATGTCTTGGCTATTGTAAATAGTGCTGCAACAAAAATTGAGGTGCATGTATCTTTTCAAATTATGGTTTTCTCCAGATAGATGTCTAGGAGTGGAGCTGCAAGATCATATGGTAGTTTTAGTTTTTTGAGAAACCTCCCTATGTTTTCCATGGTAGTTGCACCAATTTACACTCCCACCAACAGTATAGAAGGTTTCCCTTTTCTCTGCACCCTCTCCAGCATTTACTATTCATAGATATTTTTTTGTTGATAGCCATTCTGGCTGCTGTAAGTTGGTACCTCATTATAGTTTTGATTTCCATTTCTATAATAATTAGTGATACTGAGCGTTTTTATTGTGCCTATTGGCCATCCATAAGTATTCTTTGGAGAAACGTCTACTTAGTTCTTCTGAATTTTTGATTGGGTTTTTTGTGTTTTTGATATTGTGCTGCTAATTAAACTTAAAAGTTTTTGCACAGCAAAGGAAACTGTAAAAAAAATGAAAAGACAACTCACAGAATGGGAGAAAATATTTGCAAATGAAGTGACTGACAAGGGATTAATCTCCAAAATACACAACTGATCTTTCTGCAGCAAGATCAGTTTTAGTTTGTATATTGTAGGAGGGTAGCTGACTGCAGTGAGTGGAAGATATGTTTAGATCTCTGGAAGAATGTCAGATTTTTAAAATCTTATTTTTGTATTTGAATTTTATTGTGAAAATAATAAGAATATTAATTGTATAAAATTGTGAAAAATATGTGATAATATAAAATTCATTTGTAGTCATATAAGAAAAAAGCCATTTTCACATTAATGGATACACTTGCTAATATCAATTTATTTTTATCTAGTTTCAAAATAGAAATTGCATTGCATGTGTGAATTATTTAGTGATAATTTTTGCATATAATTAAATATTTTTGGAATGACTAGTATTCTTTTGAAATCACTAGTCAATTGCCTGAGAGTACCAACATTACAATATTACACAAACATTGGTCAAGTTACCCAGAATTAAAAAATTGATAAATCAATTTTTAACCTACTCTAAAACTTCCTCCCTCCATAACTCATTGCCTTCCTCTTGCATTAATACCTTTCTTTCTTTCCTCCCTTTCTTCCTCCTTTCCTCTCACCTTCTCTTCTTGCCTTCCTTCCTTCCAGCTATCATATTTATATGTTAAAAGGATTATTCTTTGATTTATCTTTTCATTTATTTGTTGGTCTGTGAAAAAATACTTATTAAACAGGGTACCTTTCACTACAGAAGAGCTTAGAACACAGAAAAATGACAGTGGCATATGGGATGAAATGAAGGGAGCAATGTTTGTGAGTTGGGGATACAAACTCAAGCGTGGGTAAGCCACAACTAGGGGTATGTTTTGTCTTGGTCATCCTTCCCCATTACCCCATCTGGATTTTCCTTCCCATTTTCTCTCCACATTTAGTTTCAGGCTTTTTTTTTTTTTTTTTTTTGCCTTTTCAAGGGCTGCTGCCATGTCACATGGAGGTTCCCAGGCTATGGGGCTAATCAGAGCTGTAGCCGCCGGCCTACACCACAGCCACAGCAACGTGGGATCTGAGCCGCATCTGCAACCTACACCATAGCTCACAGCAATGCCTGATCCTTAACCTACTGAGCAAGGCCAGGAATCAAACCCGCAATCTCATGGTTCCTTAACCACTGCGCCATGACGGGAATTCCAGGCTTTTAGTATTTTTAAATGAGTAAAGATACATCTACATAAAGAAAGGAAATATGATAAACTATAAAAATAGAAGAAATTGCAGTGAGGATAATGATGATGACAATGACAATTAAAAAGCTACTCAAAGGACCAGAGTTTTAAATGTGCTAGAGCAGTACCTAAAGACCACATAATATTTTGTTATTTCTCCATATGTAGTTGGAATATAGAACTGATTCAAGTTATATTGTTACTTTTTTTTAAAGAAAGAATCTTCTGTTACAGTGAAACTTAACACACTTCTTAGAACAAAGTGAACCATAAAGTCCTGAAAAAGAAATTAAATATGAAAAAATGCCCTAAAATTATGATAATAATTGTACTTTCATTGAATGTCCACAAATACAGATTGTAAACATCCATACCTAGACTCTATGTCTTTAATTAATACCTTTCTATTAACTCCTTTGAACTCTGTTATAAGACTAGAATTTGACATAATATTTGGGAATGTATTCTTTCTTATGCCCAGGTTCCACTAATTTTTATCAATGCTAAAATGTTATCAGAGTCTTGAAGGAATCTTTAAGAAGTTCCACACTCCAGAGTATTGTGCTTTTTGGAGCTCTTATTTGTAATCACTTTCATGCCATACCAATAAATAATCCTAAAATTTGAATACTTTTAAATAGTTATTTTAACCAAGGTTATTAGAAAATGTGTACAGACATCCTCACTACTTTGTCTACACAAATGTAATTTTCTATTTCTTTAGCTGCTATATTAAATGATCAATCCAAGTAACTAAAATTAATACTTCATTATGATGTAAAAACCTGAGTATGTGAAAAGAAGTTGTCAATGTCCTGCCTAGGGAATGAGCATTTGGAAATATAAATAAGTAATCTTTCTGTTCATTTACATGTTGTGTAGTAATTTCATTGTACCATTGTTCCGAGACCTTGACACATTTATTTACATTAGCAATATTCACTTTCACACTCTTTCATTGTTAAACTTTCCCTCCTATGTATTACAAGTAGTACTAAGCTGTCTCAGAGTATAATACACTCTTCCGTCTTAAAACCTCTTTTTTCGTCATGCAGTATTTGATTCTTCTAAAATTTGCATTTATTTGAATTGAAGATACATGGTGTAGAAAATCTTTAGCATCTGAAAGAAATTTTGCTAGCTTATGATAAGTCTTCAAGTTCAGGCTTATCATTTGGCCATTCTTTTTTTTTTTTTTTTCAGTAGGGTAGAATCAAGACTTGGGGCAAACACACTATAAAATTTCCAAGTACAACACATTATTTTTCAATCACAAGTGCTCGTTGTTTTCTTTCTTTTCTTTTTAAATAAATGTATAAATTATACAACATAATGGTTAGATATGTATGGTCACGAAAATCAAGATAATTAGCATACTATCTGCTCACATAGTTACTATGTTTTTATATGTTTTGTATGTATGACAAGTACACCTGAAAGCTATGTTTGAGTATATTTTCAGTGTTCAATACAGTCATTTAAAAGTTCAGTTACCATGCCTATATATTAGCTATCTAGACTTAACCGTCCTGCATAACTGAAAATGTGTACCCTTTGTGCAAAATACCCCAGTTTCTCCTACACTTCCAGTACCTGGTAACCACCGTTGTACTATCTGCTTTTATGAATTCGGCATTATGTTTAGATTCCACATGTAACTGAGATCATAGAGTGCTTGTATTTCTATTCTGGCTTGTTTTACTTAGCATAATATCCTCCAGTTTTATCCATGTTGTCACAAATGGTAGGACTTCCTTCTTCCTTATGGCTGAATAATATTTCATTGAGAGTGGAGATGTTGGAAATGATATATCTGATAAAGGATCCATATCCAAAATATACAAAGAATTCATACAACTCAAAAAATCAAAAAAAACCAATTAAAAAAATGGGCAGAGGACCCAAATAGACTATTTTCCAAAGAAGACATGCAGATAATTAATGGACACATGAAAAGATGCTCAACATCACTAATCATCAGTGTAAATCAAAACCACTATGAAACTACCCAAATGTCCATTGACAGGTGATTGGATTAGGAAGATGTGGTTTATATATACACAATGGAATACTACTCAGTCATTAAAAGAATGAGATAATGCCATCTGCAGCAACATGAATGGAACTAGAGACTCTCATACTGAGTGGAGTGAGTCAAAAAGAGGAAGACAAATACCATATGATAATACTTATATCTGGAATCTAATATAAGGCACAAATGAACCTTTCCACAGAAAAGAAAACCATGGACTTGGAGAATAGACTTGTGGTTGCCAAGGGGGAGGAGGAGGGAGTGGGATGGATGGGGAGCTTGGGGTCAATAGATGCAGACTATTGCCTTTGGAATGGATTAGCAATGAGATTCTACTGTGTAGAATGGAGAACTAGTCTAGCCACTTATGATGGAGCATGATAATGTGAGAAAAAAGAATGTATACATGTATGTATAACTGGGTCACCATGTTGTACAGTAGAAAATTGTCAGAACACTGTAAACCAGCTATAATGGGAAAAAATCATTATATAAAAAATAATTTAAAAAAAAACAAAGCCACAATGAGATATCACTTTACACTATCAGAATGACCAATATAAAAAAGACAACAAATAAGAAATGATGTGGACAAAATGAACCCTCTTGCATTGTTGGTAGGAATGTACATTTGTGCAGCTACTATAGAAAACAGTAGGGAGATTCCTTAGAAAATTAAAAATATAACTACCATGCAATACAGCAGTTCCACTTCTGGGTATTTTTCCAAAGGAAAATATCCACTACTTTGAAAAAAATTGTACTCCTTTGTTCACTGCAACATTATTTATAATAGCCAATATATGGAAGGAACATAATTTTGATACATAAATGGATAAAAGGATAGTACATATATCTTTATATATATGAATGTGTATTACTCAGCTGTTAAAAAAAGGATGAAATCTTGCCATTAGTGACAACATGGATGGACCTAGAAGTATTATGCTGAGTGAAATAAATCAGACAAAGACAAATACCATATTTCAATTAATGTGAGTCTAAAAAACAAAATGAACAAATATAAGGAAACAGAAATACACTTGTAGATTAGAGAACAAATAGATTGTTGACACGGTGAAAAGGGGTAAAGGATGATTGAAATTGGCAAGGGATATTAAAAGGTACAAACTTCCAGTTACTAAATATATTCATCACAGGGATGAAGGGTACAGTTGGTGGATATAGTCAAAATATTGTAATAACTTTGTATAGTGACAGGTAATAACTAGGAAAAAATACTCCACTGATACAAACATAACTTTATCCAAGAAAAAAAATGCATCCAAATAGGAAAATAAGAATTAAAATTGCCTCTTTTTGAAGATACATGATCTTATTTATAGAAGACCCTAAGTACTTCACCAAAAAACCATTAGAATTAATAAATAAATTCAATAAAGTTGTAGGACGTAAAATCAACGTAGAAAAATCAGTTGCATTTTTATAACATTGCGCTATGAGAAAAATAAACTAAGAAAACAATCTCATTTATAATAGCAGCAAAAAATACATGAAAGGAGATCCAATTATGGCTCAGGGGAAATGAATCTGACTACTACCCATGAGGACACAGGTTTGATCCCTGGCCTTGCTCAGTGGGTTAAGGATCCGGCATTGCCCCAAGCTGTGGTGCAGGTTGCAGATACAGCTCAGATCTGGCATTGCTGTGGCTGTGGCACAGGCCAACAGCTAGAGCTCAGATTAGACCCCTAGACTGGGAACCTCCATATGCCATGGTTGGGGCCCTAAAAAAAGACAAAATAAATAAATAAATAAATAAAATACTTAGGGAAAAATTTAACTGAGGAGGTTAAACATGAAAAACTATAAAACATTGATGAAAGAAATTGAAGAAGACCAAAAGAAATGGAAAGATATCTCATATTCACGGGTTGGAAAAATTAATATTGTTAAAATGTATGTGTATACAAAACAACCTACAGATTCAATGCATATCCTATCAAAATTACAGTGGTGTTTTTCATAGAAAAAGAAAAAAATATCCTATAATTTATATGAACCTGCAAAAATCCAAAATTGCCAAAGCAATATTGAGGGAAAAAAAAGAAAAAACCCTCTCAATATTATAAAACTCTAGTAGTCAAAACAAGAGCTGGCATCAAAAGAGACACATAGACCAATGTAACAGAATAGAGAACCCAGGAATAAATTTGTACATTTATAGTCAATTGGTCTTCACGAAGGATGCTAAGAACATGTAATGGAGAATAAAGTATCTCCTCAATAAATGATATTGGGAAAATTTGCTTCTTTTTTTCATATTTCCATTGTATCTGTTTTATGTCAAGTGTAAATCTCCCATGGATCTGAAGCTATTTTAACTGATTTTTCCTTACAATCCAATTTGCTTCACTAAACAGGAAGCATGATTCGGAAATTAGAGTAACAAATCAGAGTTTACATTTCTGTTTTCTACTTCTAAATTTGTGACTTGGAAAAAAAACTTACTTTATCAATATTTCTTAATGTAGATATTGACAATGATAAACTTTAGGAGTTTCCACTGTGGCTCAGTGGAAACAAACCCGACTAATATCCATGAGGATATGAGTTTAATCCCTGGCCCCGCTCAGTAGGTTAAGCTCATGACGTTGCCATGAGCTGTGGTGTAGTTTGCAGATGTGGCTCAGATCCCACATTGCTGTGACTGTGGTGTAGGCTGGCAGCTGTAGCTCCTATTCGACCCCAAGCCTGGGAACTTCCATATGACACAGGTGTGGCCCTGAATTTTTTTAATTAAAAATTTAACTCTAAAAAAATTGATGTCACAACAATTATTACATTATATTTTCCGACTTCTGTGCAAAACTCTCACCTATCACATAGCCACAATTATCAAAAATGATGCTCTGAAGTTGAATTGACCCTCATAACCTGTATAGGGCTCTTGCGGACATAGCCCCAGTTTCTTTGTCTACATCCCCTTGTATTTCAGACTTCACAATTTCAGTGCTAAAATATAAAATGCTTATAATTTTGTGTTCACACTGTCCTCTTTTATGAGACTCTGCTCATGTTCTATCTCCCCAAGAAACTTACTTTGCACCTTCTTTTAATTATTATTATTCTCCCTACAGTTCAGGAGATTTCTCTTCCAGGCATCCTTTGCTAAATCCCAGATTCAGGCAGTGCTTTCATAGCACTTGTGCATCTATCTGTCTTAGCATTAATGAAATATATTGAAATTGCCCTTGGGTTCTTCCTGCTGCTCTATACTTATACTCCTTGAGGCCTGGAATCATTCTGTCTTCATTTTATTCACTCCTGTCTTCTAGCTCAATGATTGGTGAACTGTGTTTATAAAGGGATAGTTAATATCATTTTAGGCTTTGTGGCCACATAATCTATATCAGCTGCTCATCTCTGTTGTGGTAGCATCAGAGCAGCCATAGGCAACAAGGATCTCAACCAACATGCTTATATCCATTAAAACTTTACTTACTAAAACAGGCTTACAGGCCTGAGGTCTCTGACCCTTGCTATTATATGGTGCCAAATAAGTGTTGACTGAGTGAAAGAATTAATGAATCCTTGATTTACTCCTGTGCTTGAACTCTAAGTGGGTAAAATGCCAAGCACTCTACCTTCTCTGGAAGAGCCCTGTGCTATAATATCTTGTTCCAAGAGTGATTCGAGCCTTGTCTTGGAATCTGGGAAAAACTGTTTGATGCATTTTCACTTGCTAATGATCATTCCTAATATCTGCTGCCTGAATGACAATTTTCTTCTCTACATACCTTGTTTTTCTATCGAGGCTCTGCCTTTATGCTAAGTCCTGTGGTCTCTGTCTAGTGCTGACATCCTGCATTGGCAGTCATTTAACAATGCCTGAATATCTTCTCTGTGCCAGGGACCGTGAAACAAAAATGAATCAGATGTGGGCTTTCTCTCCTCTAAGGCTATATGTGTCAAGGAGAATAACAATCAGGTACAAAGAATGGAAAAACATAATCCTTTGACTTAAACAATAAAGGAAATTGTTTCCCTCATATATCAGTAATGTCAGAGTCTAAGGTTTATAGCAGCTTGATTATGCTTTTAAGGATTTAAATTCTTCCTATATTGAGTTATATAAGGTCTTTGTCCTTATGTCCGCAAGATAGATGCTGACTATCCAGACAACAAATCCATTTTCCAGGTAGGAGGAAGGGAGATGGAAACTAGAACACCTGCTTATTTCTACTTAAGTCAAAGCCTATATTGCATGACCTTTCCTAACTACAATGCAGATTGGGAAAGAGTGGTAGAACTTTGTAGCTTTTATAGAATGGATATTGAGTGAATTTTCCTGAAGTATAGGCCACATCACGCTTCCTCTATTGTTCTGCAGAATGGATTGTTCTGTTACACTTGAAATTAGTATAAAATCCCCAGATTTGACCAAATAATTTTAAGAATTACTTAAATATCATGAGATTTCATGTAAATTTAATGTTAAATTAGGACAATTGTTTGTACAAGTGTGTATATATGTATGTATATATTATATATATATATATATATATATATATATATATATATATATATATATACTCTTTTGCTTTTTAGGGTCGACCCATGGCGCATGGAGGTTCCTAGGCTAAGGGTTGAATCAGAGCTACAGCTGTTGGCCTGTGCCACAGCCACAGCAATGGAGGATCTGAGCCATGTCTACAACCTAGACCACAGCTCACAGCAAAGCCGGATACTTAACCCACTGAGTGAGGCCAGGGATTGAATCTGCAACCTCATGGTCACTAGTCAGATTCATTTCCACTGCACCTCAATGGGAACTCCAAGTATAATTTTATTTATTCTCTTCACTCTCTCTCTTAACATCTTCACTATAAGATTTCTTGACATTGAAAAGATTTTCTCCTATCTAAATATTAGTACATTTTTTGTTATAAAATTCTACATAAAAAAGTATATGTTCTAATATTTGATATTTGAAAAGCAATTTATATTTTCAAAGTATTTTAAAATCATGTATCTGTTAATCTTATTTGAATGTTATATTGACCCACCTTTTCTTTTATTATGAATTAAAGGCTTTTAGTAGAGAACTATAGTAATTGAATGTTATAGTTAAGGAGATGAAATTTTTCATATTCATTTTTTCCATAATGAAATACCCATGCCATCATATCTAAAAATGTATGCCTGCAGAAAATAATTTGGTTGTAATTTCACATTCTGTAGACATATTGCATTATTCCTGTCACTAAAGAATTGTCTGCTCTGTGGTAATAATTGTTATTAATTATCAATATTTCAAAATAATGAGAATACAGTGATGAAATATATGTCATCACATAATCCTCTATTGAAAAATAGCATGGTAGGGAAATGGAGAAGAAGGTAAAGGGCAAAGGGAAATTTGATTCTCTTTTAAAACTAGAATACCATCTATTCTATGACTGCCCATTAATTTTAGATTTCTGCCTTAGTGTATACCATCTATTCTATGACTGCCCATTAATTTTAGATTTCTGCCTTAGTGTTTTATTTTTGCTCTGTAGGGTTGTAGGTATAAATAATTTAATATTTAAAAAGGACTTGAAGAATGACATATAAATACTAAGTAATGTTACTTTATTTTCAAGAAGAATATCAAGAATGCTTGAAATATGGTATGAAATTTTAATAATTTTATAATACATTTGTAATAAATAATTACTAATAAAACAAATTTATTTAACTAGTAAACCTGAAGTTATGTATTCAAGAGAAATAGCAAGTTTTAATATTGTTACAGCAACAAATATAGCATTATTTATTTCATTCTGCTTAAATTTCTAACCCTACAAATAATATATGATTTTATATGACATATTTAGAGTTCCTTTCCTTCAGTGGTAGGATATTAAAACATGTTCTCTCTTTTAGACTCTATCTTACCTTGTTCTTTTCAGTTGATCTTTTATTATAGAGTTGACCTATGGCACTCCAAAACTTTTTTGTCTAAATGAAAATTAATCTCTAAGTCTCAGATTGTTCTTCTTGTTGTTACAATCAGTTTTGATATTGATAACAGAATAGACATTGAAGTAGGACTTACTGGGCTTGAAGTCAACCTCCACTATTTTTATCTCTTTCTATATCTCAATTTTAAACTTATAGAAAACTTGCACAAATAGTACAGAATATCATATTCACTTCATCTGATTCACCTTTATGTTAGCATATGGAAAATCCATAGTACAGTTATTTAAACTAAGAACATATACATTGTATACATTCATACAATTTAATACAATAGCCATATGTGTAATGTCATGCACACACATATTTATATTCATTTCTTAATATATCCAGCCATATATATTTTAAAACCATAAGTTCACATTGATGCCTCCACTAAATGCAACATTAAGCATTCATCTAGCCTTCTTCCTTTCTGTGCTTGTCACTTCTTTCTCTAACAAAAGGAAACAATCATGCTCTAAGATATATTTATTATTTGTTCAACTGTAGTATATGTTTAACAGAGTTTCATAATTCTAATCCTTACTTCAATAAGAAAAAATATACACATCCTTAAATCACTCTTATTGGAATATTTTACTAGATAAGTGAAGTTAATTTACTTTTGGAATTATGACTTCAAAACAATAAAAAAACACTCATTAAATGTATAGAAAAGTAAAAGTGTTTTGTTCTTCTTTGTTTTTCTCTTTTCAGAATATTCACTCTATTTTCAGGGCTAAAGTTTTCATGTAAATCTAATTGTATTCCCATGTGCCACACATTTTGATACAAATGCAACTTCTCCCATATACATTTTCTAGCAGAGAGGAAAATGGGCCTCAAGAATCTCATTGCATGATTCCTCAGCACATGCCAACTTAGCTAACATGTCTGGACAAACAACTAAATTTTTGGCTCTCAAGCACAATGGTGTGTAGATGTACAAATTATTGCCATTATTGTAATTGCACTACTATGCCATATTGAATGACTTCACTGAATTAGCATTACATTATCTAGGCTATCTTAGAAAGTGTGTGAATAATCTATTACATTTTTACAGAATAAATGAAAATGGAAGAAATGACAATATTAAAGTAAAAATGCATTGGATGCATATATTTTATTATACATTAATATTCAGGTAGACACTGACAAGTTTCATTAATTTTTTTCCTCATTTTGCTTATGAAAGATCAATTTTGTATCCTTCTAAAAATGAATAGTTGCTGGCACTTTTCTAGGCAAAATATAGATTAATGAAAATTCCCTATTCTTACAATTTACCTTTTTGTAATACACTAGCATGAAAAATCTAGTTTGCAGCCATATTATATATTTGGTTGAATTGCAGTTCTCTCATAGACAGGCTATATAAAAAGAAAGCAGATATAGTGAAAGAAAGGCATATATTCTCATGAATAATTAAAATGAGATCACAGGAATCAGTGACTATTTTTATATAGAAATAAAAACTTTATTGTTTCATCTGATATTTTGCTTCATTATTTTTATACTCCAATATTTTTAAAGCATCATTACCAATTCCATCTTTAAAACTAATAAAATAACAGAGGGTAATCTGCTGATTATTCAATTCTGACATAAAATAGTTCCTGAGGGTCTCAAAAAATGGAATGAAAATGTTAAAAAATTCAAGTTGTCAATAAAGTTTCAGTTTCAAACATGTATGGAAAGATATAGATATCACTATTTTCTAAACCAAAAATAAATAAATAAATAACATAAGGTGTGATATTAACTTAGTAAAAGTGGTTATTTAAAAATCTTTGTTTTCTGCTAGAAGTTTTATATTATCTGGTCTTATATTTAGGTCTTTAATCCATTTGAGTTTATTTTTGTGAATGGTGTTAGATAGTGTTCTATTTTCATTCTTTTACCTGTAGTTTTCCAGTTTTCCCTTCATTATTTATTGAAGAGATTATCTTTCTTTCACTGTATTTTCTTACCTCCTTTGTCATAGATTAATTGACCATAGGTTCTTAGGCTTATTTCTGGGCTTTCTATCCTGTTCCATTGGCTTATATTTCTGTTTTTGTGTCAGTACCCTATTGTTTTGATAGCTGTAGCTTTGTAGTATTGTCTGAAATCAGGAAGCTTGATTCCTCCATTTTTGTTTTTCTTTTTCAATATTGCTTTGGCTCTTCAGGGTCTCCTAGAAAAAAACATAGGCAGAGTGTTCTTTGACATAAATCACAGCACCATTTTGTTTGAGCAACTTCCTAGAATAATGACTATAAAGATACAAATAAACCAATGAGATCTAATTACACACAAACACTTTTCACAGCAAAGGAAACCATTAAAAATGAAAAGACCATCCACAGAATGGAAAAAAAAAAATCTTTGCAGATGATGAAACTGACAAGGGCCTACTATCCAAAATATATAGATAACTCAACAACAAAAAACCAAACAACCCAATTGAAAAATGGGTAGAAGACCTAAATAGACAATTCACCAGAGAAGACATACAGATGACTAACAGGCACATGAAAAAAAATGCTCAGCCTTCACTAATTATTAGAGAAATCCAAATCAAAATTACAATGAGGTACCACCTCACACTAGTCAGAATGGCCATTATTAACAAGTCAGCAAATAATAGATGCTGGAGAGGGTGTGGAGAAAAGGGTACCCTCCTTTACTGTTGGTGGGAATGTAAATTGGTAAAATCACTGTGGGAAAATGGATGGAGGTTCCTCAGAAAACTAAATATAGAACTACCATATGATCCAACAATCCCACTTCTGGGCACATATCCAGATAATAGTTTCATTCAAAAAGATACATGCACCCCTATGTTCATAACAGCACTATTCACAATAGCCAAGACATGAAAACAATCTAAATCTCCATCAGCAGATGTATGGATTAGTAAGATGTGGTACATATATACAATGGAATACTACTCAGCCATAAAAAGATAGAACTAATTGCATTTGTAGCAATATGGATGGAACTAGAGATTCTTATACTAAGTCAGAAAGAGAAAGACAAATACCATATGATATCACTTATATGTGGAATCTAAAATATGGAAGAGATGATCCTATCTATAAAACAGAAACTGATTCTGGCCAAGGAGAGCGGAATTTTGATTCCCAGTAGGGAGAGATGAGGGAATGGAATGGACAGACAGGCAGTTCAGGGTGTTTGGATGCAAAATGTTATATTTTGAACGAATGGGCAATAGGGCCCTACAGGGAACTATATGTGATTGGGCCACTTTGCTGTAAAACAGAAATTGCAGATACGTTATAAATTGACTGAGTATAGTTTAATAATATAAAAAGATTAAAAGTAAAGTCTTTGAGTAAATTATTAAAGAGCCTATTTTTCCAGATACTAATATGTATATATAGTTTAAAATTGTTTTGATTCTTATAATTTTGAATTGAAATTATCTTAAAATACTGTTACCCAAGTATCTTGCAAATTCAAAGATAGGCTATAAAATATAACCTCAACCTATTTCTCCTAATTAATTTAAAAGTATTTATTAAGCACCTATTCCATGGTATTTAATTTTGTCACCATTTTAGAGAGAGAGAAAGGGTGAATGAGGGAGTTTTCCCCATCCAGAGTGTGGAATCCAGAAACATGCCTCTAAGGCAATTCAGAGTATCACTAGCCTATCAAGAAGCCTGAATAGAGGGAATGCATTTGCTGGTACATTCAGCAAGTAGTAAACTGTTATCAAAGTCATCATATGCAGGGCTACCAGCTTATGCAGAGAATGTCAAAGGGGCAGTGGACAAACCTCTATAGACACCATGTATGCTTCAATGTAAGGTACATTGAAACTCTTTGAAAGTAAAGGATCTGTGACGGAAAGTTAACTCAGAATAGTGCAAAACCAAGAGAAGGATTTCAGGTATTTATGTATGTATTTATTATTCTGAGTATAGTTAATTTACAGTGTTGTTTTAATTTCAGCTGTATAGCAAAGTGAGGCAGTCATACGCGTACACACACACACATACATACAAACACGTGCACGTGTGCGCACACACACACACACTCATACATACATTTTTTTCTCATAATATCTTCCGTAATATTCTACCCCAAGAGATTGGATATAGTTCCCTATGCTGTAGAGTAGCACCTCATGGCTTAGCCACTCTAAATATAATAGTTTCCATCTACCAATTCCAAACTCCTCATCCATCCCTCTTCCCCTTCCTCCCCCTTGGCAACCATGAGTCTGTTCTCCATGTCCATGAGTCTGTTTCTGTTTTGTGGATAGAATCATCTGTGCCATAGTTTAGATTCCACATATAAATGATACACAGTATTTGTCTTTCTCTTTTTGACTTACTTCATTTAGTATAGGAATATCTAGTTGCATCCATGTTGCTGCAAACAGCTTTATTTTGTTCCTTTTTATGGCTGAATATTTCCATTGTATTTATGTACCACATCTTATTAATCCATACATCTGTCAATGGACATTTGTTTCCATGTCTTGGCTATTGTGAATGGTGCTATGATGAACACAGGGGTGCATGTATCTTTTGGAATAAAAGTTTTGTCTGGATATATGCCCAGGAGTGGGGTTATTGGATCATATGGTAGTTCTATATTTAGTTTTCTGAGGTATCTCTGTACTGTTTTCCATTGTAGTTGTACCAGTTTACATTCCCACCCAAATATTGAAGGAGGGTACCCTCTTCTCCACACCCTCTCCAGCATCTGTTATTTGTTGACTTATTAATGATGGCCATTCTGACTGGTGTGAGGTGGTACCTCATCATAGTATTTTATTTGGATTTCTCTAATAAATAGTGATGTCGAGCATTTCTTCATGTGCCTGTTAGCCATCTGTATGTTTTCTTTGGTGAATTGTCCATTTAGGTCTTCTACCCATTTTTCAATTGGGTCTTTTGTTTTTTTTGTTGAGTTGTATGAGTTAACTACATGTTTTGGATATTAGGCCCTTGTTGGTTTCACCATTTGCAAAGGTTGTTTTTTTGTTTTTGTTTTTTTCCATTCTGTGGATTGTGTTTCAATTTTTTAATTTTTTTTTCTTTTCAAAAGCTTTTGGATTTAATTAGCTCCCGTGGTTTATTTTTGTTTCTATTGTCATTATTCTGGGAGGTGGATCTAACAAGACGTTGCTGTAATTTATGTCAAAAAGCCTTCTGCCTGTTTTCCTCCAGGAGTTCTATAGCATCAGGTTGTTTTAAAGGAGGGCTATGGAAGTCAGAAACAGTTCAAATGAGGCTGAAGGCAAACATATGATGATAATAAGAAAGGAGTAGATTTGCTTATGTATCAGAGTTTGAAGAAAGAAGTATTTTTTTCAAAGAGGCAAAATCTGACTTACAGAGTTTTGATGTATGTTATTATTTTATTTAGAATAATAAAAAAATATATTTACTAATCCTTATACAGTGACCGCTCCATACAAGGCACTGTTTTAAGAGCTCAGTAACTCTCATTGACAGCAAGCCTATAGAAAATTAATAATACTATCCCTATCTTGTGGGGGGAAAATTATTGAGTAAATTGCAAAGGTCACATGTTTAACAAATCTATGAACTGAGACCCAAGTCTTTTCTCTTTCTCCTTGTGACATACTACTTCTCAAATATTTAATCAAATGTTACCCTTTCGTCTTATAAGGGACAGATGGACTTAACTGAGTACCATTCCCCTCTACCAAATATGCTAACAAGGTTAGTTGTGCTATAGTGACATTAGGAAGGGTTTTTTCAATAGTTGACATCTTTGTTAAGAAAAATATCTCCAAATACTCTTTTCATGAGATAAATATGAATTTTTATTTAAGATAGCATCTTTCTTTCCCCCTTCGTCCCTTCTTTCCTTTCTTCCTTCCTTTTTCAGTTCTTTTCCTTTCTTCAGATAAACTTTGATTTTAGTTTTATCTATCTTTGTGATATTTTGCAAATAATATTAATGTAGGAAAATTTAAATGTGTCAATGATATAGTCACTCATTAAACTTATTGCTACTAGATGTCTCCAAAAAGTTTTTGTACGTATGACAGAATTAAAATTCTGAATGATTTACCAATACATGCTCAAAGCCAGAATAGCAGAGTTCTTAAAACTACTTCTGTTTGTCTCAGAGATGAAACTTAGAGAGTTTGTTCAGCTCTGAATTGAGCCCATTTAAGTGATTCTTTCCATGGCATTGATCATAATTTTTACCTTTATCCTGATCTATTTAAAAATCTATTTAAGTTGTATCTCTTCTGAGTTATCTGCATTTTGCTATTATTTCTGTGTTTGCTTGTATGTGTGTGTGTGTTAGAACCTAAAACTGATGGATTAATTCTCTTGTAATAATTAGCATATATCATGTGACTATCTAGATACTAATTTTGGAATTTATGATGTTTATTCATCAAATTCCTGATTTTGAATCAAGAGAATAAGAATATGTTTTCTCCTTAGTTCATTCATTCTTATTTGTAGCCAACCTCATGACTAAGTCTTTGCTGATGACCTAGGCAATTCATAAAAAATGATTATAATTTTATATCATAATTCACTCCTAAAATTTCTTCTTCTTTGCTTGTTGTAGATTAAATATTCCTAAAATCTTTTCTATACAATTGATCCTTCCCCATATAGAGGCACCAAAGGGAAAAGAGGAGAAAGAGGAAAGAGACCTAATAGAGTTGAGAAATGTTGATGCAATTCAGCTCTGCTCTGCCTCACCTCATGACTTAGAAAAGCAATGGCACATCAGCTCAGTAGTCACTTATCCGTGAGGTAATTTTGCCTTCTAATATCTTCAGCATAAAGCTCCTGATATGGGCTGAGCCAATGACCAGATAGTAAAACATTGTGGTTTTTTTTGTTTTTTGTTTTTGGTTTTTTTTTTTTCAATTTCGTGATCAAATTGAGAGTCATCTCTGTTTGTATTTCTGAAAGAAAAATAATTTTGCCTTAGAGGTATAAAGCTACTATTAATAATCTTTAATCATATTAAGATTATTATTCTTTCAAATAATTGGCTTTATTGTGCTACAGCTTATAATTACATGCAAAATTTGTGTGTAGGCTTCTAACCTAATTCATTAAAAAGCAGTTTGTGTTTCAGTATGGAGAACTGGGCACTTCATTTTGTTGTTAAATATGGTAGGAAATTATCCCCACTGCTTTTGTTATGTGGCTTAGAGACATCTTAACTAACTAGATAAGAATTCTTCTTTAGGAAAGAGATGTGGGCTTAAGTAAATACTAAACAAATTGAGTATTAACACACAGGGAGAAAGTAAGATTGATGATCTGACAAAACATTAATTAAAAGAAGGAACATTGCCAAGATTTTCTTATATAATTCAATTCCACATAATTCAAAGGCAAAATTAATTTACTGTTTCTTATTTGACAACAAAGAAAGAGCTTTTTATTGATTTTTTTTTTAAATGTGTGCTCACATGACAGGGTAAAACTCCATAATCGGAAACATAGTTGTTTAACCTCAGAGGTTTGCATTTAAATTCAGCAATTCCACAGAGATAACAGTACACTTCTTTGAAACAAAATGAGTTTGCACTTATTTCTGCAGGTTTTTAGGCATATGCAAGCATCAGATACCAATTTGGTATTAATTAAAGGAAATAACCCTAAAACATTTGGCAATTTTTACTTTGAGCAGTTGCCAGTTTGCACAGCCCAATATATGCTGAATATTTTATATACAAATGATTTATTATAAAATTTACCAATTATGGCTAACACTATTTTTTAAAGTTTACTTGCACAGGTATCAGCAGTGTTAAAAATTGAATGTTAGTATGTATTATAAAGCTGAGTGTACTTACTAATTTAATCTTGAAAAGCCCTTTTAAATTTATTTCATGTCACTGTCATTTCAAAAATGTAGTTTCCAAATAACTTTCCTTTCTGTTGAAGGCTTCATTCAACTATTGTTTGAAAATACTTAACTCTCTCTGTTTAATGAAGTAGAATGAGATAAATTTTTGTTCCAAATGTGTAATTAAATACTTAGCATCAAAGTGATGCCAAAGTGAATATCCTCAGAATTCTAAATATATAGAAACAGACATCTTTGTAATTGAAGTCTAAATTTTCAAGGATAATTGATTCTGAGATTCTGTTTATATTGGTTATGTAATGTTGATGTGCTTAGAAGATGTAACATCATGGCAAACCTTTGAACTTAAAATGTTTTACCCTGGAAATATTTTTCCTAAAAAGAGAACATTAGAATAGAAAAATAATTTTGAAAATATATTTTTTAAGCTCCTCCAGAAATCAGAAACTAAGATATAAACTTGGTTTCTATTCCCTAATTCGAAAGTACAATACTAGGGAAGCAGAAATAAGAGAGAAGTGAAGCAAACAAGAAGGAAATCAATAAGAGGCTGTGATACTAGGCTGCTATTTGTTGGAACCAAATGCAAATGATGGTCTACCCCCAGGGAGTCTTCTGAAAATCTCCAGAATTCCCGTTCCCAAGGAAAGTCTACATTAAATTTCAGATATAATTTTACTTAATTTTTTTGGTCTTTTTTTTAAAGTTCCACACCCATGACATATGGAGGTTCCTAGGCTAGGGGTCACATCAGAGCTGCAGCTGCCTGCCTATGCCACAACCACAGCAACATCAGATCTGAATCACATCTACAGCCTACACCACAGCTCAGGGCAATGCCAGATCCTTAGCCCACTGAGCAAGCCAGGTATTAAATCTGCATCCTCATGGATACTAGTCAGATTCATTTCTGCTGAGCCAAGACAGGAACTCTTCAGATATTATTTTAGATTACTTAAACCCTAGCTGTCAATTTCCTATCTAAGAATCTTCTGAACATTGTCATTCACATAATCTTAAAAATATTTAATATCAATAAAATGTAATGATTCTTCAGAATGAATCATATTTAGTAAATTGCTTTTGATTTTATATAATTGCCCTTCAACAGAGACATGTTTTAATGTACTTATCAAACATGTCTTGAAGTGTCTTATTGACTAAACATTATATGAAACAGACTAATGTGCCAGAAAGATAATTAATGCCAAAATGGCAATGTGTACATTTTAGAGAAATAAAGACTCTAAACTAAGCTCCTCAAAGAGAACAATGACTAAAGGATTTATTTAATTCTCCTCTTCAGTTTAGTTAAAGTTTTATTTTAAAATGTGGGATTTCAAAGTGCCTCTGTTTAAAAAAAAAAAATCAAACAAAACAACAAAATTCAATCAGATGCGTGCAGTTATTAGCAAGTTCATTTCAAGTTCCTACATCATGTTGGATTTCCAACATGATATAGGAATGAACTAGAATCACTGATATAGTCCAAATGAATTACACTATTTGTTTAATTTGGCAGTATGTCTATTTAGAAATGAAGTGAAGGAAATATTTTAGTTGGGACATTATCTGACAGTTAAGAAAACCATCACGACCCTATTGTACTGACAGTAATAATACAAGTTCTGACAAAAAATTGTCTAAATTTGAGAACGATATTTAAATGCTAGAGGCTTATTTCTTTTCATAAAATGAGAGTAAACAAATGAAATATATTTCTGGGTCTGTTGAAAGTCTAAATTGAAAGCCATTTAAAATATGTTAAGCAACCTGAATTATCACTCATTTTATAAAGTTTATATGCTTAAGAGGAGAAAAATGTACCTGGATTCACAGCTAACATAAGATTTGCAATACAAAGTAAGTTAAGAAAACTAATGACATAAGCCCTAGGATAATGCTACTTGCTGGAACAAAAGGATACTGCATAATAATTCCAAAGAAGGACTTTGCAACTACAGAGAAAGTACACTTTGAAAGAATGTATAAGTTAGAGTAATGCTGTCACTTCAACCAAAAGCTTTTACAGACATGCCTCTGAGATATTGCAGATTCAGTTCCAGACCACCACAAATTTTTGGTTTCCTGGCACATATAAAATTTCTATTTAAATTATGTATTTATATTTATATTTAAAATTTCTATTTAAATTATATATTTCTATAAAAAATTTCTATTTACAGGAGTTCCTGTCGTGGCGCAGTGGTTAATGAATCCAACTAGGAACCATGAGGTTGTGGGTTCAATCCCTGGCCTTGCTCAATGGGTTAAGGATCCAGTGTTGCCGTGAGCTGTGGTATAGGTTGCAGACATGGCTCGGATCCTGCGTTGCTGTGGCTCTGGCATAGGCCAGCGTCTACAGCTCTGATTAGACCCCTAGCCTGGGAACCTCTATATGCCGCGGGAGTGGCCCTAGAGAAAAAAAAGGCAAAAAAAAAATTATGTTTACAGTGTACTGTAATCTATCAAGTGTTTAATAGCATTATGGCTAAAAAATAATGTACATACCTTAATTTAAAAATATGAAACAAAAATTATAATAGTAGTATCAAGTATAACATCACAAATTACCATAACAAATATAATAATAGTTGAAAAGTTTGAAATATTGCAAGAATAACCAAAATGCGATGGAGACGTGAAGTGAGCAAATGCAGTTGGAAAATGGGCTATTAGACTTGCTTGTTGCGGAGTTACAACAAAACTTCGATTTATTAAAAGCACAGTATTTGCTAAGAAAATAAATTGAAGCACACTAAAATAAGCTATACCTATAATCAGATTTAGCACATTTCATGTGGCATAACAGTATAAGAAAAGCGAAAATGTTCATCATTTAAATGATTTAACTACTCTCCATTTTAAATAAAAAGAGCTTGAACATTCTCTAGTTCTATGATTTCTTACACCTGAAATTTAACCATTGGGTATTTGTTCTTAATTACCAGCTCTTCCATAATCACAACTAATGAGAAATCCTAACTAATGAGAAATGAATCTTATCAAATTAGTACTAGAGTTAATGACATTTAATCATTTGCTAGAAATGTTGCATTTTGAATTTGTTTTCAAAACATCATGCCCTTCTTAAATATGTGTTTACATTTATGTTTCCATTAATGTTATCATAAACTGTTTTGCACTTCATATATTGCTAAAGAGTATATTTGGTTAATTAAAGATTTTATTGAGTGCTGAAGGATATTGAGTACTAGACTAATAAATGATACAAAAAATAAAAGACCATTTAAAGACACTCTATTGAGTCCCTACCACTTTTTCAACAATAGGGGAAATTTTTACATAATTATTTCATTTTTTTTTCTCAATGATTGCTCAATGACCTTATTTAGAAGTCTCGAGACTAATGCATCAATATATTATCAAACTTTAAAATTGCTGTTTATATCTTATGACACATTTTGATTACGAATATTCATTTTATGTATGCCCATGACCAAATTCATTCTTTCTGTGACATTCTACATGGCAGTAATGGTGAATATAATATATTGAGTATAAAGTCTCCATTAGGCCATTTAAATAAAACATTTAATAACATTTTGTATAGCATCTATTCTGCTAAAAAATTTAAAGTATTGATTACATATAAACTTATTAAGCATTATTAAGGCATGCTATCATTCAGAAATGTAAAAACAAGTTTAATAAAAGTATTTGTAAGACAAACTTTTGAGCTTCAGTTGCATAGGTGGTCATTTTAGCATAATGAGCTCAACTGAAAATGACAATCAAGCCTTTGTTTACTTTCTAGAACAGAGCAGGCAAGAGGCAGAAGAGGAAGCTGCCAGCTTCCCAGTGCCCCATTTTCTCCCACAGAATGGCACATGCCAATGTTCCGATGACACGTATTGCAGAGTACAGATGGAAAAAAAGACCTCAGTCAAGGCCTACAAATTCAGAGGTCTCTGCAAAGTTGTAGTGAAAAAAGAGCTCTCCAGTAGTGTTAGGACTTCAGATTTGCCCCTAAGTATGGCTAGCCTAGGAGTGCTGGGTGCTTGACTGCAGCTCCCTCTGGAAAACTGGATACACTGGCTCTATTCCAAGTGTGGTGAGATGAGGGCAGCTTCCACAAAAGAGGCCTTCCAGGTAAAGCCCTGTAATTGACTGCAGTTCAGCCTGAAACATGGCATATGGCTTTTAGCCTGGAGAAAGTTTTCTTAAAAATAAGTTTATTTTTGAAGACAAATAATAATCTATAAAATGAACACATTAAATTCTAAAGTAAAAAACTTTTATATTAATATTAAATTACATTTTTTTCTGATAAATTCCCAATACATAATCCATCTAAAAATGTCTGCTTTAGAAGGACATTATTTATTTAGCATTCCTGTTGTTCAGAAATTTTTTACCTGGTGACAATTCATGAAAATTTTCATGAATCCAGAAACTCATTCCCTTATCTTTCCCTGTAAGTATCATGCAAGCATATGACCTAGACTTCTCCAACTTAGATTCCTATTTACTAAAGGAAAAAAACAAATACACTTTTGTCTTTGCTCCTTACAGTCGGATGCTCTGAGGAAACTCTTCTTCTAAGACCATCTGATATGTTGGATAAAGATCTTAGAAACATAAATTTAAAATGAATTCTTGACAAGAAAAGAAAATAAGAGGACTTCGAAAGTCAAAAACTAAATAATAGTTGAAAGTTAAGAGAGGAAGAAAGGGGGAAAGCAAGAGAGAGAGGATGGAAAGGAGGAAGGAAGAAAGAAAAGAAAGGAAAAAAAGGAAAAGATTCAAACCAGTTTTAGCTCCTTGGAAAACTGCTAAAGTTAAATAGAGTTTCATTCTCTATTTCTTTCTATCCCCTTCTCTCTTATTTCTTTAATTATTTTTGCATATGTCACAACCTTAGAGTCATTAGATGGTTTTAATTTTGCGTCACTATTGAATGGCTCTAATTTTAATAGTTATAAAGCCTACTTTTTCTGACATTAATGTATGTGCTCCAGCTCTTCTTTAGTGTTTGCATTGTAGACAATATTATTTAAAATTGTATTGAGGGAGTTCCCATTGTGGCTCAGTGGTTAACAAATCTGACTAGCATCCATGAGGACACAGGTTCAATCCCTGGCCTTGCTCAGTGGGTTAAGGATCTGGCATTGCCGTGAGCTCTGGTGGTGTAGGTTGCAGATAGAGCTCAGATCCTGCATTTCTGTGACTGTGGTGTAGGCCAGCAGCTACAGTTCCGATTTGACGCCTAGCCTGGGAACCTCCATATACTGCAGGTGCGGCCCTAAAAAGAAAAATAATTGTATTGAAAAACATTAAATGTCTTGGAATAAACCAACATAAAATTTATAAGATCTCCATGAGAAAACTGAAAAAAGTATATCTTAAGGAAATGTAAAAAGACCTAAATAAATGGAAGAATGTATTTATGAATTGTCAGATATATATTATAAATAGACAATTCTTATCACACTAATATATTGTATTACACATGTATATATGTATATACATGTTTATATACATATACACATATATATAATTTGTGTGTGTAATTTCAACACACAGTTGGTTCCTGACTTGAGATGGTTTATGATTTCTTGACTTTACAATGGTGCAAAAGAGATATACATTCAGTAGAAATTGTACTTCAAATTTTGAATTTTGATCTGTCCTCAAGCTAGCATTACTAGATAATGATCCTCTCTTGAGATGCGGGTCAGCGGCAACAGCCACAGCCAAGAGATCACAAGGGTAAACATCCGATACATGTACAGCCATTCTGTTTTTCACTTTTAGTACAAATTCAATAAATTACATGAGATATTTAATGCTTTATGATAAATAGTTTTCATGTTAGATAATTTTACCCAATTGTAATTTAACGTAAATGCTCTGAGCATCTTTAAAATAGGCTAAACTAAGCTACGCTATTCAGTAAGTCAGGTGTATTAAATAATTAAATGTGGTTTTTTTTCTTATATTTAAAAATATTTTTATTGAAGTATACTTAATTTGGAATGTTGTGTCAGTTTCAGGCATACAGCAAAGTGATTCAGTTGTACATACATGTATGCACATGTATATATTTGTAAGTATACATATATATATATTTTCTTTTTCAGATTCTTTACCCTTATAGTTATTACAAAGTATTGAGTATATTTCCCTTTGCTGTGCGATAGGTCCTTGTTGGTTACCCATGCCTTATATAGGAGTGTGTATATTTAATCCCAAACTCCTAATTTATACCTCCCTCCCCTTTCCACTTTGGTAACCATAAGTTTGTTTTCTGTGTCTGTGGATCCAGTCTCTTTTGTATAAAAATTCATTCGTATCATCTTTTTTTATATTCTACATATATGTGATATCATATGATGTTTGCCTTTCTCTTTCTGGCTTGCTTCACTTGTATGATAATCTCTAGGTTCATCCGTGACACTGCAAAGAGATTATTTCATTTTCTTTCCATTGTGTATACATCACACTGGCTTTATCCATTCATCTGTGAATGGATATTTAGAGGTTGTTTCTATGTCTTGGCTAGTGGAGGTAGCACTGCAATGAATATTTTCAACTTATTGTGGGTTTTGCGACATAACCCATTATACATTGAGGAAGATCCGTAACCCTTTCCTTTTCCTCTTGTGGTAACAGTTTATTAGATTAATAACTTTATATAGCGATGCAAAGATACCAAATTAGTCAAGTGAATTCTCAAGAAAAAAGCTGGAAGGCTTACACCATATACAGTAAGGCTTATTATAAAACAGTAGTAATTTTAGCAGTGTGCATTTATCATATTTAATCAAATGGAACTATATTAGTATTCCATACATAATAGCATGTAAATTTGACTAGCACAAAACATTAAAGCCATGATATGGCTTACTTTTTTCTAAAAGTTTGTGTAATTTATTCTTAGAAAATGAGAAAATGCTTTAGTGGTATCCTTTAACTGTTTTAAATATTTGTCTCGGGACAGTTTTATAAAACTACACGTGTTTTGCTTCAATAGATATTCTGCTTAGAAAATAAAATAATCATAAATAAAAATATTAAAAATAACATAATAAACATATGGTGAATGGATAATATACCATGAACAAGGAATATAAAACAGAGAGAGCAATGATTCTTTAGCAAATAAACTGTAATTATCAAGCTAAGTTGATAGTGGAAAATGCCATAAAGCATCAATATATGTTCCACAAAACATTTACTAGAATTTGATAGCCAACAATTTTAAAAAATGCTAAATACTATTAGAATAAAATATAATTTCTCTACTCTGTAAATAATACTTTTTAGAAATCTACAGTCAACAAGAATGCATGAAATTCATTGTACATTATCTGCAACTTGTAGTATAAATTGTGTATTTCTCTCTGCAAAGAGGGTGTTCTATACATGTTTTCCTAGAAGAATCAGTGAAACTAATGAACCTGGTACATGAAACTGTCTGCCAACATTATCTTTAACAGTGCCCTATAATTTCACAAAATTATTCTCATTAATCCAATGAATTAATCAAGAACATATGTTTTACAATATATTGCATTAAGTATGAGTACAGATAAAAGCAGATACAGAAGCTGGTTTCTAATTGCTGTTAAAATTATTTTACCTGTGTATTGGTGTCTCATGTTTCAGAAGTACATATGCATGTATATATTATCTGCATTCATATGCATTTTTATCAGATGAATTTTCTTGATAATTTTGATACACTTATCTAAGTATGTGTGTGTCTTTATATGTGTGTGTATAGTAGATGGGAGAATCATTTATTGAATTGATATACAAATCTAAAATGAAAATAACTCATCTAAAACAATAAATGTGGATATTTGTCTTTAAAAAGTTTACGGAATATTCTCATATGTTTATAACTAATGAAATTCACTGATAGAATACATGAAAGCATGTTGTAAAACACAGTAAATGTGTAAATTTTATTTTGATGACTTTTATTTGAAACAGGCACAGCTTCTGAAGTTGCACAGAATAATTCAATATTTTCTCATTATGACAAAAAATAATATATATGTTAAATTTAATGGTACTTCCAGAATGTACAAAGTACAAAATTTCTTAGAATTGTGTGCTTATAATTATTGCTTTTATCAATCTGTCCCTTTGGGTGAGTGTTTTAACTTAATTTTAACCAAATTAAATGCCAGAAGTAATATATTCAATTTCACATTACTACCTACTAAAATCATAATGCTGATTTATTGCTGTGATCTCCTATTTAAGGCATGAACAAGACCTATTAAACTCTCATTCCAGACATGAAATTTTTATTATTAACAGATGCATTCTAACTGGGGAGTCTCATGCCTCTATGAAATATGAGTCTTACTTCACGATGCATTTATTCACTATGTGAGCATAGGGACCAGGAGGTGGTTCAGCTCTGGGTCTAGGCTGTATTCTTGGCTCCTGTTGTTGTCAGCTTCCTAAGTGATTCTTCCCCCTCCTCATCCCCAGTGACCTGCCCATTGTTATATTTCTTCCCGTGTAAACACAGCTTTACCAGTGCACATGAGCACACTCCCCTCCTCCCTACTTTGCTCGAATAAAATCCCCATTTTTCACAAACAGAAGGACATTCATTTTTCCCGCCTCATTTTTCAAGTACCAAATCGTGGCATTTCAAATTTTAAGTAAACAAAAAGTCCAATTTTTCATAGTGACAGCAACAGCATTGATGTATGAACCCGAAACACCAAATGACTTATTCCTGATGATATTTGAAGAAGCCCCTTGTATTTTTAAAACATGTCAAAATGATTTGTTTTGGCATTGCATTATAGCCCTTGTTTATGTAAGTTCTTAATAGGCTATGTTTCATTATCCAGGGTGTAGGTCCTTGTTATAAATTAGGTCCCATGTGCTAAAATCTGCTCATTAGATGTTCAAAGGACATAATGCCGTGGACTCCTTACTTAAATAAATCTCATAAGCTTGCAAACGGCCTGATTGACTTACCATCATCTTGGAAGAAGTGGAAACAATGACAAACATGAAGCTTCTTTTTTTTTTTTTTTAACATTTGTAGTGAACCACAGTACAAGTATGTCTAGACAATCTCCAAGATGGACAGACCCTGTTTTCTTGTGTCGGTATCCTGAGAGACAAAAATAAATGTCATTGCAATTGCCTTTTTGTTTTTGTTCCAGTCACAGAACCACAAGGATGTGTTTTGAGAAGAAAGTACTTGTAGGCGTCGACATGATGCTGTATCTGTCCCCTGCACTGCCTGGTGTGAGTGAACAGTGATAAATGAAAAGGGCTGTAAGAAGCAAGTGTTCACTTCAGATCTGAGGTTTCTACCTTTCAAGAGTGATTTGCTGGGAACTCATGGCTTAAAGGGTGCCAAAAAGAACACATTATTGTTTTCTCCCATGACTGTAGGGGAGTATAGTGATATAGTTCATTGGTTAAAAGGCTAAGATCTAGAGTTAGAATGCAAAATTGTGAAATCCTCATTTAATCTTGTTTACCCTTTGGAGATGAGTGACCCTTTAGCCCTAAATTTATGTTTGCATTGATGTGTAATTGAGGCAAAATAACTGCACATGTTTAAAGTGAGCAATTTCTCACTCTGATGTATTCAGGTCATTGTTAACTCACTGCAAGCAAGATAGTGAATGTTCATTTTTCAGAAGAATTAAAAAATTTAAGTATTTAATTCTCTTTAAAAAGTTGGTCAGTGTTTCAAAAAACTTTATGTTGGAAGGCAAGTCAACTAAGTAAAATAATTGAAGGGTAACAAATATATAAGCTGAAACTGTCCATAATTATGGAGCTTAATGTTCTAATTTCAGGACAATTTCCTAAAGAATTTATCAAAAATAAACATGTATGTGTAAAAATGGCAGGTATTGCTATTTATAATATAGTATTTCTACTTTTTACGTGTCTAAAGTAGGAGTCTATGTAAATAAATTTGTCTCATTATTATGTAAAATATAGTAGTTATTAAGAATCATATTAAAAGTGAAGAAATTTCTGCTTATTATGTAGTAAGTGAAAAATGAGTTACAAATTTTAAATATGGTAAAATTTGTCATTGTACACATTCAGTTTTTTGGGAGTTATATGCTAAAATAGTGTGATTATAACACTGAATGGTTGAATTATGATTTGCTTTTCCTTCATGATTTCTGTATTTTGCAACTTTTCACTAAATCTTACATACTTCTTTGCTTGATTAATTATTTTTTTCACACTTAATTTTTTTTTTCCTTTTCTTCTTAGGACCACACCTGCAGCATATGGAAATTCCTCAGCTAGGGGTTGAACTGGAGCTACAGCTGCCGGCCTACACCACTGCCACGGCAACTGGACCTGCAGCTGATGGCCTACACCACTGCCACAGCAACACCAGATCTGAGCCACATCAGCAACCTATGCTGCAGCTTGCAGCAACACCAGATCTATAAGCCACTGAGTAAGGCCAGGGACTGAACCTGCATCTTCATGGATACTAGTCGGGTTCTTAACCTGCTGAGCCACAACAGGAGCTCCTTCACTCTTTTTTTAAAGTGAAGTATCATTGACTTACAGTGTTGTGTTAATTTTTGCTGTACAGCAAAGTATTTCATAATATATGTTATATATAATATGTCATAGTTATACATAGTATATATGCAGTTTTTAATTTTTTTATTATGATTTATCATAGGGCATTGAATATAGTTCTCTGTGCTATACAGTAGTATCTTGTTTATCTCCTCCATGTATAATAGCTTACTTCTGCTAACCCCAACCTCCCACTCCATCCCTCTTCCAGTCCCCTTCCTATTGTACCCACAAGTCTGTTCTCCATGTCTGTGAGTTTGTTTCTGTTTCATAGATAGGTTCATTTGTGTCACATATTAGGTTCCATAAATAAGTAACATCGTGGTATTTGATTTCTATTTCTGACTTCATTTAGTATGATAATCTCTAGTTGTATCCTTGTTTCAGCAAATGGCATTATTTCATTATTTTTATGGCTGAATAAAAAAAGAATTAGGGTTAGGGTTAGGGTTGTAGTAGAATACCCTAGTATTCTACTGTATATATATATATCACATCTTCTTTATCTGTTCCTCTGTCGATGGACATTTAGATTGTTTCCATGTATTGGCGATTGTGAATAGTGTTGCAATGAACATGGGGGTGCACGTATCTTTTTGAATTATTGTTTTGTCTGCATATATGCCCAGGAGTAGGATTGCAGGATTATATGGTAACTCTAATCTTAGTTTTCCGAAACACTTCCATAATGGTTTCCATAGTGGCTATAACATCATACATTCCCACCAGCAATGTACGAGGGTCATATATATTATTTTTATAATCAGAAACTGAAAGTTAGATTTTATGTCAATGTTATTATAAAAAAGAGTATCGATGTTTATTATGAAAGTATTCTGACATTGTATTGTATTTTGCAATAAATCTCTACTTGAAGATAGATCATTAAGATGCTTCTTATGCTAATAAATTTATATTTTGTGAATATAAAAATTCCCCATAAAGAGGGGCAAGTAGTTAAAGTTATCTAGTACAAATGGGCAAATAGTTTTCCATTCTTAAGTTTAAAATGCCCCAAAATTTGAGTTAAAATAATTGGGCAAATACTTCAATATGAAACAAATAATCTATTAATGATTTAAGAGAAATAACCTCTGTCTTATAGGGACATATGTAATAGCATTTAGGATCCACCTCCACAATTCAGGATAATCTCCCCATCTCAAGAGCCTTCACTTAACTGTATCTGTTTAGATTCTTTTTTTCTATATAAGAACATTTACAGATTCTAGGGATTAAAATCTGGTATCATCGGGACCTAATTTTTCACCTACTGCATACAGTTGTTTTCATCAGTGATTGCAAAGAAAATGCTGCAAAACAAACAGAACCAAAATCTCAGCCAGTATGTTTCAGCCAAGTCCATCTGGGTTAAACTGAGTTAGGCTGACCCTGGATTAATTGCTTTCAGGTATTTTCTGTTTGTCTATATAACAAATGGTGAGAACTCCAAGGCCAGGCCTCTTTCTCAGCTCAATTACAAAACACAATTGCTTGTATTTGTATCCATGAAGGATACTTTCCAGGTGTAACTGGATTAGAGTAAAGACATATAAAAATAGCATCTTAGTGTCTCCAGTGAAAAAACTCAGCTGTTCAATGAATTAAGCCCACCAGTCAGTCAATATATACAACTCAAACAAAGTGTCTAATATTTCAGAACTTTATAAAATGAATATACACACCAATGTAACAAATGTACTGGTACAGAATATTGTTAGTAGAGGGTGTTGTTCATGTGTGAGGACAGGACACATGGGAACTCTTGACTTTCTGTCCAATTTTGCTGTGATTCTAAAACTGCTTTAAAAATAAAGTTTATTAATTAAAAGAAGAATAGGCCCCCAAGAACCTCTAGTTATGTGCATAAAGACTTGATGCAAGACAGACATTAAGAAAAAAAGGAGATCGAATGAAATAAAGACAACTTAATAAGTATAATTCATATCCTCAAGGAGATTTTAAAAAATATCATATATCCATGAAATTATAAATGTTATTTTTAATAAGGAACAACTAGAAAGAAATAGAAGGCTCATGGAAATTTAAAATAATATAGTTAAGCTTGATAAAAGTCAATCAAGTTTTAGAAGACAAAGTAAAATAAAAATTTTGCAAAGTAGAAGATAAATATAAAAATAGGGTTAATTTACAAAATTCAATATTCACTATGGTATTTCTAGATGAGAGATTAGGAAAGAAAATCTAGCAAAAGAAACTGGTAAAGAGGACGATAAAGGACATTTTTTTTTTCAAATTGAGAAGACCTACCAATTTGTTTACAAAAACAAATAGAAAAAAGAAAACTTTCCTAATGGACTTATTGAGTGCAACCCCAGGAAAAGAGAGATTAGAAAATAATAGGTCTTTAGACTCACTGAAAGAGAGTGAAGAATAATCTTAGCATGTCTAAATCTTCCTGAAGGGCTAGATGTCTCTTCCTGTGAAGGATGCTTTGCCCCTTGAACTTAAATTAGAACATATTCTTTGAAAAAAATAGAAAGTCTAACATCCAGGCTCAAAATGACAAAGCAGCAGCAAACTATGCTCTAAATAAGTTGAAAGTCGTCTCTGGAATGAAACCCCTTAGTTCTTACATAAGACAAAATAGGTTTAAATCTTCTCAAGAAGGCATGAGGTGGTGGAGAAATCCTGTCAGAGAGGATGACTGCTTTTGTTATTCAAATCAGCGTATAGCAACATGGGGAAAAAACACCAAAGATGATGACAATGATGCTGATAAATGGAACTCCATCTTTAGTGAAGTACCTCTATCTCAGAGAACTAAGAGTTCTTGCTTAGTAGCTTTTGAATCCCTCCTTTCCCACTGATTTAATGCTTGTTAAGTGAGGAGTGTTACAGTCACTATAAAGTAGCATTGCCTTTCAATATAATGATAAAAATTGCATGCATACTGCATTGACCTGATTGATAACTACAAAACCCTCCTCTAGATTTTTACCTATAGAGACCTAAGATTAATCATAGTTTTTACAGACAGGATATTAATGGGTTTTTTATCTCCCCTTTTTTGCTGCTTTTCACATACCTACAACTGAAGAAGGAGCCAAACAGGCCGTAGACATGGCATATTATAAAAAACAAATCACACCACTTATTATGAGAGTTCCAGATTTAGAGTATGTTCTCTGAAAAGAAGATAAATTAAAGCCAATTGTCTCAAAAATAGTGAAATAAATGTTTTTAAAATACTTTGAGGTCTTTGCACTGTCTAATGCTTTAAAAAAAAAAACAAGTATTGACAATTTAAACATTTACTCTGGTGTGGAAGATAAGCATAGTGGGATGTTTATTTCATGTTCAAATCATAATTCACAATATCTGTTAACCTTTGAGTTATCAGGCACTGTGCTAATCATTGGATTCTATGCTTTATTTCACATTCAAAAATTTTTAAAAATACAAAATGTCTAAAAAGACTGCTGTATATATATATTTTTAGCTCAAGTGGACAAAGTTTAGTGGCCATTTTCTTTTTTAGAAAATGAAGGGCAGGTGTGCAGTTTTGTATTTCAGTAGGCCTCTATCATCCACCAAAAGCAAAGTAGCATCCTATGAATTAGAGCTTTAAATGAAGGCTTGTGGGAGTTCCTGTCGTGGCGCAGTGGTTAACGAATCCGACTAGGAACCATGACGTTGCGGGTTCGGTCCCTGCGCTTGCTCAGTGGATTACCTGCGCTTGCTCAGTGGGTTACCTGCGCTTGCTCAGTGGGTTAACGATCCGGCGTTGCCGTGAGCTGTGGTGTAGGTTGCAGACGAGGCTCGGATCCCGCGTTGTTGTGGCTCTGGTGTAGGCTGGTGGCTACAGCTCCGATTCATCCCCTAGCCTGGGAACCTCCATAAGCCGCGGGAGCGACCCAAGAAATAGCAAAAAGACTAAATAAATAAATAAATGAAGGCTTGTAGATTATTAATATTGCATTTTTAATTTGGCTTTGAAGGTAAAATATTATTATTATTTGTTAGTATTATTATTGCTAGAAATACTGGTAGTAGAAAAGAGTAATAGAATGAGAATTACTGAAGTTGAAAGCTATAATAATGTTTTACTAGTTTACTTTCTTAAAATGAATCATTCAAAAAGAAAATCAGCCTTCTGGACTCTTAGTAAATACAAATCCATGGCCAGATTTCTTTTTAGAAACCCAGTAGAGATACTGTTGAAGGCATAATAAAACTTAGCAAGGATACATGCTTTTGGATTCTGAGGTCATAATTTTGTTCCAAAAGAAACTATAAGAAGAATTTTTTTCCCTACCTATAGAATGTAAAAAGAAAAAGGAGTAAATGAGAGATAAAAGAAAGAAAACAGGATTTCCCTAGTGGCTCAGTGGGTTAAGAATCCAGAGTCATCACTGCTGTGGCTCTGGTTACTGCTATGTCATGGGTTTGATCCCTGGCATGGGAATTTCCACATGCCACAGACACAGCCAAAAAAAAAAAAAAGTAAGACAATACGATAAATATAATGAGAGAAAAAAACACCCCACAGTCTTTCAAAAATAATAGGCCCCAGATTTCCAAGACAGTGTTGAATCAAGCATCTATAAATAATGCTCTATATCAGATTGAAGAGAATTTATTTGCTATAATCACTGCATGTATTCTTTTGAAAGAAGGAGCAGCAAATGTAATGGAACAAAACTTTTTAATAATGCAATTTCCATTTGAGCCAGTAGATTTACTATTGTCCCAACATCTCTCACATTCTGTCATGTGTGTAAAAGAGCTATCATCAATACACTGAAAAAACAAGGATATCTAAAAAAACGTGGACTTCTACCGTGGCACAGTGGGTTAAGAATCTAACTGCAGCAGCTCCTATTGCTGCAGAGGTGCAGGTTCAGTCACCAGTCAGCACTGTGGGTTAAGGATCCATCATTGCAGCAGCTGCAGCAGAGGTCACAGCAGCAGTTTGGATTCAATCCTGGCCTGGAAACTTCTATATGCTCTGAGTGTGACCATTAAAAAAAAATGAGCACAGAAGAAAGGATTTATGTGGTGACACATCAAACTTATGGTTTTATAGATTCCTAAAGTTACACATTATTAACTATGCCTATTTTCTCTTATTTTTTGGGAAAAAAAAGTCTTTAAAAATCATTTTCCATTCCTTTTCATTTAGGACTTGAGTACAAAATTATAAGGGAACTACATGATGTTTTATTTATACACATTTTCTTTAGATTCTTAGTTTTCTCTATAGCGTTAGGGATAACATCTTTATTAATTAAGGGTATGTTGTTTTGTGACATTGTGTAAGTTTCCTGTGTACAGCATTATAATTTGTGTTTTGTATACACTACAGCATACAGCACCAAAGTTCTAGTATCTATCCAACACTATAAAATTGGCCCCCATTCCCATTTGGCACAGCCCTTACCCCTTCCCTTCTGGTCATCACCAATTTTTTCTCTGTATTTATGTGTTTGCTTTATTGTGCATGTTTAGTTTTATACATGTTTCACATATGATTTAAATCATATGGTATTTGTCTTTCTCTGACTTATTTTACAAAGCAAAATATCCTCAAGTCCATCCATGTAGTCACAAAGGGCAAGATTTCATCTTTTTTATGGGTGAATAATCCCCCATTGTATACATGTACCACATCTTAATCCATTCATCCATCTACTGGCATTTATGTTGTTTCCATTTCTTGTTTGTTGTAAATACTACTTTTATGAACTAAGGGGGGCATATGTGTTTTCCAGTTAGAGTTTTAGTATTCTTCAGATAAATACCCTACAGTGAAATCACTGGATAGAATAGACGTTCTATTCTTAATTTTTTAAGAAATCTCTACACTGTTTTCCATAATACCTGCATCAATTTACATTCTTACAAATAGGCTATGAGGATTCTCTTTTCTCATATCTTTTTCAACAATTGTTTTACATTGTCTTTTTAATATCAATCATTCTCACAAAGGTAAAGTAATATCTCATTGTGGTTTTGATTTGCATTTCCCTAATGATTGGTGATGTTAATCATTTTTTCAAGTGCTGGTTGGCTATTTACATGTCTTCTTTGGAAAAAGATTAACTAAGATTCTCTGCCTATTTTTAAAATCAGGTTGTTTGATTCCTTTGTTATTTAGTTATATAAATTCTTTAGATATTTTGGATATTAATCCCTCATATATGATCTGCAAATATCTTCTTACACTTAGTACTTTGTATTTTTGTTTTGTTGGTGGTTTTCTTTGCGGTGAAGAAGCATTTTAGTTTGATATAATCCCATTTATTTATTCTTACTTCTGTTTCCCTTGCCTGAAAAGACTCACTGTCTCTTCCAGTAGTTTTATGGTTTCAGGTCTTATATTGAAGTCTTTAATTTATTTTGAGTTAATTTGTATTTATGATATAAGATAGTGGTCTAGTTTTATTATTTGCATGTGGCTGTCTAGATTTCCCAATACCATTTATTGACGAGACAATCCTCACTTCATTTTATGTTTTTGGTTCTTTTGTCTAAACTAATTGAACATATATGTGTGGGTTTATTTATGAGCTCTAAATTCTGTTCCAGATCTGTTACTTTTGTTTCTACCTGCCATTTTGATTTTGTAATTTTCTATGATTTTTTTTTATGTTTCATTTCCCTGCTTTAGATTTATATTTTGTAGTTACCATGAAGTTTAACTACAATGTCTCATAGATTAGATAGTATTCGTTTTTCTGCTGATATTTGTATTTGCCTATATGGGCCCTAAATTTTTCCTCTCCCCCTTTTTACATTTTTGTCTCAAAGTATCCCTTTTATGTCATGAAGTGTCCCTTATTTTTTCAAAGTATCCCTTTTTATGTGGCATTTGTTACCACATTGAAGTAGCTATAGATTTTACTCCTTTTTACCTTTAAATTGTGTGCTAAAATTATATTTAATAACCTATCCTGATATAGAGCCACAATTTTCTAATTCTTTCTATAACCTTACTCAAAGTTTTGTGTTTTTTTGCCTTTTTGTTTCAGTAGAAGAGCTCCTTTTAACATTTCTTGTAAGGCAGTTATAGTAGTGATGAACACCCTCAGCTTTTGTTTGTCTGGGAAAGACTTTATTTCTCCTTTGTATCTGAAGGATAATTTTACTAAATACAGTATTATTGGCTGACAATGGTTATCTTTCAAAATTTTAAGTTTATCATTCTATTCTTTCCTGGCCTATAGAGTTTATCCTGAGAAGTCTGCTGATAGCTTAATTGGTGGTTGCATTGTAGATTGCTGTCATTTTTACCTATTTTAGTACAATGTTTCTTCTTGTGCTGAGATAATTAAATGTTCTCTTGGTTTCTTGAATGTGTTCCTTCCCCAGGTTTGGGAAGTTATCAGCTATGATTTCTTTTTTTTTTTTAATATACAATCTGCTCCAATTTCCCTCTCTTTTCCTTTGGATTTTCTATCATCTTTATGTTGCTTTTCCTAATGGAAAAGGACAGTTTTCATCATTAAAAAACAAAAACAAAAACAAAAAAAAACTTACTTCTTTATTATCTTACCTGAATCATTTCAGATTTCTATTTTTGAGCTTTCTGTTTCTCTCTTCTACATAGTCTGCTCTGTTTCCAGTGCTTTGTATTGCCTTTTCACCTTACTTATTGAGTTCTTAAGCTTCAGGATTTTGTTGGGTTCAAAAAGGGTTTCAATCTCTTTGGTAAAGTATCTTTCTGTCCAGTTTTATTTCTGAGCTTATTTAAATGTCTGTGTCTTTCTTCTTGTAGCTCATTGAGTTTCTTCATAAAAGCAGTTTTAAACTCTCTATCAGATCATAATCTTCCATGACTTTAAATTTGGTTTCTGGAGAACTGTCATTTTCTTTGTATGATACTATGCTACTGTGGTTCTTTAAGGTGCTTTATATATTGTTCCTCTGCTGGCACACTTGAAGTAGCAAACACCTTTCCTATTTAGGTAAAACTTTTTTAATTTGGTTCTAACAATTCAGAAGATTGATAATAGAATTCTTTCTTTTCTTTTTCAGTAGGTGGGGCATAGCTTAAGTTTTTGGTTTCTCTTTTCTGAGATGCCTCTGGCTACATTTGAGAATCAGCTCTTTTCCCCCTCTACTGCCTCTGACAGAGGTATGACAGGTGCCCTCCTTGTTGCTGTTTTGTACTCCCAGGGTCAATGGTGTCTTGCTACTGCTGGTATTGTTTCTGTCATGGGCATTGCCACTGGGGGCATATACCTCCACTGAGTCTGGGGTTGCTTGAGTCATGGGCCACTTGAGTCATGGGTCATGGTGAAGGGAAGAGGAGAGTGTGGAGCCAGAACTTTGGGTAGTCACTGTGTCCCTGGTTATGGGATGCATAGGGGTCACTGTCTTTGACAGTGGGGAGTGGGGTGCTGGAGTTGCAGATGCAACTATAATTGCAGAGACTGGGGTCATGGGCCATGTTACCACTGCAGCCCAGTTCCCTGCGACCATGGTTCCTGCTATGGCTGGAAGCTGAAGTTGTGTTTGCCATTTCTTTTGTTCCTACCAGTGTGTCTGTTGTTGGTTGCTCAGCTTACCTTGGTTTTGTCCTCTGTTTGTTCTAATCCACCTATCTTTAGCTATACAGATATGTGGCTCTTTCTGGTGGTACCTAGATATGTTGGGCAGAGGAAAACTTTGTTGGGTTATGGATGTTTTATTAGTTGTGCTTTGAAGAGGTAAGACAAAGAGGTGTCTCATACTATCATTATGCTGATGTCATACCCCCCCGCCACTCTAGGGATATCACCTTAAAAATTATTACTAATAATTAAATGTATATATATATATAATTTTACTTTTAAAGTGATTTAAATAATATGTAATACTTCAGATATATTTGGACATCTACCAACAAGTTTATGAGGAGTAAATAATTTCAAATGTAGATTGTACATTCTACCTTTGCTAATCTTACTTACCTAATAATATGAAATCTAGCAATTTACATTGATATATCAAAATAGCCATCAGTCTCAGTAAAATGAAAAGGCAACATAACCTGAATGAGAGAACATATTTGCAAATGATGTAACTAAAAAGGGGGTTAATATCTAAAATATACAAACTGCTCACACAACTCAATATAAAAAAAAAACACTCAAATGAAAAATGGGCAGAGGACCTGACTACACATTTTTCCAAAGAAAATATACAGATGACTAACAGGCACATGACCAAATGTTCAACATTTCTAATTACTAGAGAAATGAAAATCAAAACCATGAGATAACACCTTTGCATAAAATAGATAAGCAACAAGGATATATTGAACAGCACAGGGAAACATAGCCATTATTTTGTAATAATTTAAATAGAGTATAATCTATAAAATATTAAATCAATATGCTATACATCTAAAATTACTTTAATATTGTAAATCATCTAGACTAATAAATAGCTACTAGTCTGTTAATTAATTTATTCTAAAATCATTACAAACAAATTTATTTACTATCCCAGGTACTAGGAAAAAAATATGATCACTTATTTTCAAATACTTCTCATCTAGTAGAAAAGACAAAAAAATTATTCAAGTTGAATTAAGGTAATTTTAGTCATGTATTCATAGGAAAAAAAGGAACATATAAGAAGTGATAAGTAGCCAGAGTACTTATTGTTCTGTCACCTAAAATCAAAGGGATTACTTTTAATCAGTTTTTACTGACTGCTAATTTTCTCATCCAAACTGGAGTTTCAGCAAGAAGAGGAAGAGAAAAATACAAATGAGGTAATTTATTATTAAAATCAATTGTAGGAGTTCCCATCGTGGCGCAGTGGAAACGAATCTGACTAGGAACCATGAGGTTGTAGGTTTGATCCCTGGCCTCACTCAGTGGGTTAAAGATCTGGTGTTGCTGTGGGCTGTGGGGTAGACTGGCAGCTATAGCTCTGATTAGACCCCCTAGCCTGGGAAATTCCATGTGTTATGGGTGTGGCCCTTAAAAAAAGTACAAAAAGACAAAAGAATAAAAAATAAATAAAATAAAATAAAATCAATCGTAGAAAGTGTTTCTCTGGAAACCAAAATGTCATTGCAATTAGATAGTTTTGTATATTTTTTCAATAGCTTTTTGAGTTCATTATTAACATTATTTTCTGTCTAATTTATCAACCCAAGGTCTTATTTCAAATGCTGGACTTATACCTATGTTGCACTAGAAAGTAATATTACAATTTTATAAAGCAACAGATTATTTTTAAAAATATTAAAAAGAATCTTTTTTTCCCTCCACTTACTCTTTCCATTGCCCATACCTTTTTTTTTTTCTCCTTCTCCTTATCCTTTTTCTTCTCTCTTTCCTTATTTTCCCATCAGAGAGGCAAAGTATACACAAAAGGGACAAAGTAATGAAAACTTGGCGAGTAAATTCACCAGGAAATGTAGATGACCTAAAACTGCTGCTATAGATGTCACCCCCACACCAAATATGACAGAGCTGCTTTTCTTTTTCACTGATATTTCAGAAAACCACAGAAGTAATATTTTAAAAGCTGGGTTAGAAATTCTTCATTTTATAGAAAAGTAGCTCAAAAAATATGTGATTCTCTTAAAGTGAGTCCCAGTGCTTCAGATTTCACTTCTAAAAGTTATGCCTTTTTATTAAAGAGATTGTAAGAGGCAAGGATCAAGTGGTAAATGGCAAGTCCAGGATAAACCATTGGAATAACCACCTTCTGCTAACTAAACATTAATATTCAAGCTTTTGTGTATCTATATATCTATGCATAAAATTTTAAAATAGTTCTATAATTAAAACTACATTTTAAACCACTGTAATTGTGAAAGCAAGACATTCATATGATCAGGTAAATTTTGTTTCTCTTTAAGCTGCAATCAGTTCTCTTTCAATAATCTTATATATTATGAATTGGGGCAAAGATATTTTCTGAACTTAATCAATTTTATGTTATAGACAATTTAAAAATATAATTCCAAAGCTATTCATTCTCCTTTATATGTTCCTTTTAGAAAAATGTTTTGGGGGCTGTTTTCCTGTTAAAACAAACACAAGAAACTAAGAATATTTATTTTTATTTTCAACAGTAGCTTTTTTTTTAACATCCAGTAAGTTCACCTCTATTTCATTGTTTCCTGGCAACTCTCTTTCTTGTAAAGTAGATTTTTTACTCTAGTTTTTATAAAATTGGAAGTCAGATAAATAGTCAGATAGGTACATAAGTGAAATTTGCCTGAATTGGCTTCAGTATGACTTACTAAGGATATAACTGAAATCTTATCCATTCCCAAATCCTATTGTTATCACGAAGACCCTAAATGCAAGTAATACCTTTTCATAATTGTTAGCTCAGCCTTTAGAAATAGGTTGAAAAATGCATACGACATGTCATCTTATAATGGCTCTAGTGGAACCTGAAAAACACACAGGCAAGACTCCCACAGAGATGAGCATCTCCATGGCAGGTTGGCGAACATTACCTAAGGCCAGCTGATACCTTCTCTTTAATTCTCGCTAGTATTAGCCATTATAACCTCAGCTGTTCATGCTGAAAAGGTGGTGTGTGATTAAAATGTAACAAATTCAACCCTTTCTTAAAGAATTTTTCTCCCTTCTGATTTGATTGTATGCATTATATATGTTGATGTCTTCCATTTTGAAAAATGAAAGTTTTAATGTCTTCCATAGAATAAGAGTTATCAAAATGCAGAAAGGAGAGGTACATACTTTGTACTTTTCTTTCAACTATAAAAGTATGTCTCTCTATGTAAGGGGAGATCCAAGTTTTGGACCTTGAAAGTCATACAGTTTGGCAACCCCGTTTTAGAAAAGGAAGACTGATAACTAAGAGTCTGTAGTTACATAGGAAACTGAATATTTATTTAGACTGGGAAAAGATGAGCCTTAGAAGGGGCTTATGAAAGGAAGAGGCCACTAAGTTATATTTTCATGAGATTCCTAATAAACAAACCTCTCTTTAGCTGATTATTTTTTCCCTTGGCAAAAAGCCACGAATAGTGAGTATATTGTTAGTATTGTATTGTAGTTATTAACTCCTTATGGAAATATACTTTAATTCCTTATGGAAATATACTTTTTAAAATCTTAAAGGTATTAGTGTTCTTAAAATTATTTGTTTTATATTACCCAAATGAGATGTCAGAGAGCCCAAAAAGCTTTATTAACTCTCACTATAGAAAATACTAAAAGCAATAATTCATGTGAACAAAAAAAAATCTAGTGTACTTATTTTGTCAGATTTTCATCAGGAGAGAATACACAATTGTGCTAATAATTTTCCAACACCTATACTTCTTTTCCATCTTTAAAATAAGTACAAAGATAAAAATTATTTTCCTCCTTAGATATGTAGGTTAATCTCAAAGTTGTTAGCTGAGCAAAGTAAAGGATACATGCTTTTGTTTAAAAATCTGGAATACCTGACATTTTCATACTGCACAAATCTTAAAGTATGATCAAGAATTTTCTTCCAAATGCTGAAACATATTATTTCCTAATTATAAATCAAAATTATTAGTTACTTTGAAATTTAAGTTGTAGAGAAATAAATGTGCAATCAAGTCTCTATATTATAAGCATTGTCTATACCACCACATATCCAAATTTTCTCTATTAAAAAGGCAAGGAATTGACTACTTTTGAAAAAATAAACCCTCTGGTTTAAGAAGTTGTTTTTTAACCTATAGCCTTTTTCTTTGTTGACGATTCTCCAAAAGTAAATTATAACACATCACTTGAAAAGATTTCAATATAATGAAAATATTATCACAGTTTGTATATTTTAGGTATTAAAATAGTTTCCAGAAAGTTTTTAGATGTTATAGCAGATTTTTTTCCCACCAAATTGTACCCAAATAATCACCTGCATCATAAGTACTGATTGCTTGATATACTTATGGTGCCAAAATCTGCTTCCAACCCACTGAACTAGAATCTTCAAAGGTGGGTCCCACATCTACATTTTTTTAAAGCAAGATGTCCAGGAAATTCTTTTGCATACTGAAGTTTATGAACCACCAGAAAAACTGTACTTTTCTTGCATTTTATTATTAAACACTTAAAAATAATTATATAACTATTTCTTAACATTTGCCTATAGATAATGAAATTTGAAGATAATCTTAGCTTAAAAACATATATTTACCATAACAATAAAGATATTTGCCAAGCCCATATTTTTATATTCTAAAATAATCTTTGGAGAATTTTCTGATTGTTTATCACTCATCTATTTGGATATAGAATCCAACAATCACATTAAACTTTATTTTTTTCCAAGTGTTGTGATTGATGTTTACTTAATGTAAATTACTTATAAATTATGAAGATCCAGTAACTTCTATTCTAGAAAGTATGGTTAACTTAATATTATTACTGTAGGTGAGTTAGTATCATATTTCTAGACCAAGCAGAGGTAAGACATGATATTTGACAAAATCTCCCAAGTTTTGATTACATAAATTTAACTGTGTAATTTAGGAAACATTAAGTTTTGAGTTAGTTTATATGAACCATGATTTTACTTATACAATGATAAACCACAAGGATATATGTTAGAGTGCTATTTTAAAACTTTTTAGGCATGTTCAAAACTACTTCCAAATAAAGTATGATTCATAGAATTTAAGCAGAAATATATTTTATTCATGCACATGTTATTAGACTAACCATTTTTCTGTTTCCATTTCTCCCTTGGCACTCTTAGAGTAAATGTAGATCAAAGATAAAAGTTACCTAAAGGTTATTCAATCACAAATATACATAGATCTAAAACATGAAGAGATCAGTGACCTCTAAGTGTATCTGTGGTTCACATCCCAAGAGTGAGAAGCAGCACTGAATGCTTTTTGACAGTTTTAGCCCAGTGTATACTGTCCTATTCCAGACCCTGGACACCCTTCCTTGGCCAGAGTGACTGCTTCTAGAAAGTAATTTTGGATTGAATTAGAGCTTTCTGAGACAGACAAAACATACCTTACAGTAGGCAAATTGAATTTCTCTGGTTCAGTGACTTGCTGTGCCACAGCGTCTCTCAAGAAGATTTTCACATTATTGAGAGCTGGTAGATTTCCTTGTAAAATAGCCATATGCAGCACACACATACTACACAGCCGATTCTTTTGTCTGCTATTTCTCTCAGAAATATTTCTATCTTTCTTTCACACACATACAAAACTATTTAAATGAAGCTTACAAAGAGATGACATAAATTATTGTCTGTGTCTTTGAAAAGAGTACATTTCCAGTGGTTACTAATTCATGAAGAGGTCTCAAAGGAAAGGCTTCGCTCAGTACCAGGTATTGTAGAAATTCAAAGTATCTTTGATGAAGTGAAATGAAAGGAATGTCTGCTGCCTCACCCACAGTCATCAATGGAGAATTGGAAGTATCTGCAATGATTTGATTAGGAATACTACATGGTACCAGCTGCTGGAGATATCAATTTATCCTAACAGCTTACAAAGAAACCTCTTCTTAATTTTCTCATTTGGAACATTCCTAAAATTAGAAGCTGATAACTTAGATTTTACTTTCTAAATATTTTTGTTCAAATGAGGCCAGAAATTTCTGTTGAGTGTTCAACATGTGCAGGTGTTGAGGGCACTTTGGTGTGTTAGGATCAGAGAAGTTAGCAGAACTCATAAGAAATAACTGCATACATTATGAGTTTTATAGTTTATTCAAAAATATTTTTATGATTAAAATGATTCATCATACAGAGAACAATCATTTTCATAGGCAGGAGACCCATTTTTTAATTCATATTCAATTTGATATTGTTATTATTTCTGAAGCAGCTCATCTTGGTAATTTTGTAGACATTATCCCAGGAAGAGTACACCTACGTATTTTTCTATACAGTATGAAGTTCCACGGTCCAATTTCTACCACTCTATCCTACACATAATGTTATTTTATACATCTCAGGTAAAATTTCAATCTTGGCAAAAAAAAAAAATGTCAGGGTCATTAGGCAATGAAGGGAATTCATTCCAACATAGGGGGGGAGGATTGTATTTAACCAGAATATGCAGAGTTCTCTGTGGTGGTGCTTCACTCAGAGGTCCCTTGGGCTTGGAGCCCTAGGAACAGATGTGATCTCAAGCCTGTCTAAAGAGAACAGAGCCATGGCCGGAAACACCTCCCTCCATCAGTGAGGGAGCTTCTGCCAGGAGCAGCTTTCTCACCAGGAGGACCCTAGAACCATTGCCAAATTAGAATCTGCCTGGTGAGAAGTCACTGGGCATAAAATCTCCAGTGATTTGGTGCTCATTCACTGAGCAAACCAGAAAGCATATATGAAGAATTCTCTAAAGGACTTGTGTGCATTTACCTCAGCCATTTTTTGGTGGCAGGAGTGGGGGAGGGAAGGAATTTTACTGGCTTTTCTCTTGAAAGCACTTTCTCAGGGTCTGCAGTATTACTCAAAACCTCTGGCAAAACTAGGATATCTAGAACATGTGAGTTGGGAAGGTTGACATTATGTACTTTTTATTTAATTCTGTTTGTCTCAATAGTTTTGTTTGATTTTGTTTTGTGAGGCACGGCTAACAAAATGATCTGGTTTCTATTTTTATTTTTTTTCTTTCTTTTACAAGTATAAATAAGATCTTAAGAAAAAAATGGAACACTGGCTGTAATAATGCTTAATATTAAAACAAGATTATTCAAGGGTTCTATCATTAAAAGCATTAAATAAAATTTATTACACATGTTTTAATCCTCATTTTAAAGAACACACAATATTTGGAGTTTAAATTCTGAAGACTGGGTACTCAAATTTAAAAGTGACACAAATAATTTGAAGGTGATAAATGCATTGATAGATTATACTGCACAATGCTGTGAATGAACATTAACTACCTGGCTTTTTAGCATTCTATCAGAAAGAATGACTTGAACATTTTATTTTGTTTCTGCTGCTTTGAAATCCTATGCATTGGCCAATTTTACAGCAAAAGTTACATTTTTACTGCTTTGTATATGAATAAGTTATTTAGAAAATTCTTGCTGAGAAATATAGCAACACCACCATTTTAATGGGACTGTGCAAAGATATCTTGGAGAATCAATTATGATGAAGATCTATGGAAACTGTTTTGCTTTTTTTTCTTATGGGGCTAGGAGGATAGTTGGTGAGGTAATGAGATCTGAAATTTTTCCAATACTTCTCAAGGAAAATAGAGTAAAATTCAGTTGGATCAGAAGAATTACTGAAGAGTTACTAAGTTGAAAATGTTGGTGTCTACAACTCGGAAAGCCTAGAAGCAGCCTTTTGTTGTGCTATATTAACAAAACAATGTGAACACCTCAGGTGATAGTAATGATGCATTGACTAAATTAGTAGTTCAGCTCTGCAAATTTATTTTCAGAAAAGGAATTAATAAATAGCAGTGTGACATCACTTTCAGAACTCCACACAAAGAAACTTTTCATCAGAGCTAGTGTTAAGAAAGCTGACAAATAGAGCACGATGTTAAAGTTAGCAGCTAAGGTGTTAATAATCAAATAAAAAATCCACAGTCTGTCATTAAGAATCTTATTTTAATATTCCTTAGTTGGGATATATCCCTAAATTGGTGACTGAGACAGTGCAACTGTGAAGACATCAATGAACCTGTTCCTAAAGTTGTTTCCATTAGATCTAACTCACTCCAAGTAACAAAAGAATGAGATACAAACTTTTCTGGGTCAATTTTGCAAGATTAAATGCAAGCAAGCTTCTTGTTAATCACCTATCAACTTACCTGTCTCTCAGAAATCCTTCTCCTATCCCCTACTATTTAATCACATATAAATAATTTCTGCTCCTGAACCACACTTTAAACTTTCTTGACTTGGTGCTGAATCTCTGCCCAGAGTAGAGTTCCTTTCCCTTATTTTCACTTGCTCAAAGCATACACAGCTTTCAGGTTACAGTACTTGTTTTCCTTATAGGGTCCATAATTCTCCCAGTTGGAAGTAATTGGCAAAGGCCACAGACTGTGCTGTAATAGCAAATAGTAAAACTCTCATAATACTTAGCACATTCTGCTTTGTCTTATAGATATGTTTATATCTCTCCTCAATTCCATTAGACTCTAAGCTCTTTGAGGATAAAGATCACATTGTATAGGTCTTAATATGTAATACAACATCTTAAACTTAGTAGGCACTTAATGTAAATTTGTATTAAGCAACTAGGTTAATGATACATTGAAAATATATTTAAAAACATTGTTCCAATTTGGTTTACACATTTAAGAAAACTGTCTTCAAAAAATTCACAAAATTTAGCGAAGTTTTAATTAATGGTGAAAACATATGTTAAAACTGATTTAAATTGCAGAATTTTTTCTTCAAAAATTTTTCTGCCCAGATGAATGAACGTATGTATATAGTATAAAGTACCAAATAATGCCATGACTCTTGGACAAAATGCATTGATTTTCTTCATTGATACGAGAAAGAATATTATTCTGTAAACTGAATTACAGTGGTAAATGTTTAATTTTTATCATGCTATCCTGGAAATACAATGAAAATTTAAATAGAACAGATAAAAGTAAGCACTAATTCAAAATCTTACTGAATTAACAACTCTGGGACTCATTAATAAATTCTTAGCTTAGTTGAGAGCCACATTCGACTGAGGGCTGGAATTAAGACAGTATAGGTACAATTTAGATAACAGTGAGCAAGAATTTCTTTATAGACTTAGAGGAGGTGATATGACGCCTTTTGATTTTCAAAAACTATATTGAAAGTATAATTGTTCATAACTTTATGAATGTACTGCATTGCACTCTAGAGTCATTGTTCTCTGTTTACATAAGTCTCCTCCACACTAGAAAGTGACTCCCAGATAGCAGCAGCAATGTCTTCCTAATCCCCCTTGCAGAGCCCAGTTGTCTGTTGTCTGTAAGTGGAGAGAGTATATAAACAAGGGCATAGAAATTTAAAACACAGGGACTCATGGAAGAGAGATTTCTGATAGCCCATTGAATGGAAAACAACAATTGAAGCTGTTGAGGAGAAAGAAAGGGATGGGGTGAAGGGTAGTGTTTGGAACAATTAAAACTCTAGAATGATGGAAAAGAAGAATATGAAATACAAAATTAGTAAAACAGAGGAAAGGTGTAACTGCCAGGAGATATAACTAAGCTACTTCTATTGAATAACTCCAGTTAAAAAGATAAGTAATCCATTGGACAAAAAGCTAGAAAAATAATAGTAAAATATCTTTAAGATGAATAAAATGCAGGAAATAACTAGGATGAAGATGGGAATTGCTGTGTCAGAAAACAGAGTGTCTTTACAAATGACCATAGACACATGTATTTGTATAGTGACTTATCAAAGATTCATCACAGCTCTCAGAGGGTTAGATTTTTCAATACTAACCTCTAGGGACACTGCTTCCCCTCTCAATGAGGAAGAATGTTTTCATCAATCAGCTTCAGATTCTTGGGGAACGTATAGCCTGATCCAAGAACATTCCTGAGATCACTTCCGTGGAACCAGAACAGCAATCAGCTTCTGACATATCTCCATGAGAATGCCACAAGTCCACCAGTGTGCTATAGCCTTTATCCCACAAAACACATAGTTTGTATATTGAAAAAAGTATTTAAAACAATTTTGACATACTCAAATAAGAGGAGAAAGATAACACAAATTCATAAGAATAAGAAATAGGAAAACATAAATCCAAAAATACAGAGAAAATGTTTTTATTCAAACTGCTTAAAGAATTTAGAAGATATACTTAATAAAACATAAATGAAAAATAATATACATAACACAAAAAACAATGCATGCAATACCCTTTACCCATCCCCATCCACATCCTTACTTCAAATCCAGGAATTTATTCCAATGGAATAATTATGAGAATGTGGAAAAATAAATCAAAGGAATTACAGTACCATATATAAAATAGAACAGATGGATACATGTTTACTACATACCTTTGTATGTAAATATATATATACACACTATATATGCATAGGCATACAAATGTAATTACATGAAGATAATTGTACAAAGCAAGACTCTAGGACATTTGTCCTCCTTGACCACAGGAAAAGACCCTCCTCCCCTTCAATGTTGCACAGCCACATCCTGCTGTGGCTGACACCCTCTTTCAGATTCTCTCACGAAGTGAGGGCTCTGTGCTCCCCTGGGGGCCAGGGGAGTAGGGGGAAGTGATTCATATTCATTGGAAAGTTCTGGAGTCTCTGGATATGTCTGTTCCAGTCCATTACTTCAAATAAGTGATAATAATACCAACAGATTCCTGTGTGCTTATGTGAGGATAAAGTGAAGGTCGGTCTCTCAAGGTAAGTCTTTTTGATGCCCTCAGCCCCTAAGAACCTTGGCCTTCCTGCCTACCTGAAGTATATTCCTATATATTATATACATGTACATATTAAATGTCCAGTACCTAGGGATTTGCAATAAATGATAACTCATACAGTGATATACCCACAGATGTATTATGAAGCAATCTTTAAGTCAAATTCCAAAAATATAGAATTAAACCAAAACATGCTCTCCTGCTGGGCCTATTAGAACTGTGCAATTCTTTTTTTAAATTATTTTTTAATTGATGTAACAATGGTTTATAAAATTATATTTAAGGTGTACAGTTTTATATTTCTACTTCTGTGTATACTATAACATGTTCATCACCAAATAAGTTTTTCTGTCTGGCATCATATACTTGATCCCAATCACCCATTTCATTCTCTCCCCATTATTCCTCTGGTAACCACAACTATCTTCTTTTTTTTTTTTTTTCGTTTATTCACATATTCTTGTTGGTTTGTTTTTATATTCCACATATGAATGAAATCATAAGATATGTGTCTTTTTTGTCTGACTTATTTTGCTTAGCATACAACCCTTCCATCCGTGTTGTCCCAAATGGCAAGATTTCATCTTTGTTTTTTTAATGGCTGAGTTTTTTTAATATTCCTATTTTCATTTTCTAAATAGTCTTTAACTGCTATTTGTTTTTTTTTCCTTGACTCTGACAATTAATTCAGTTTTTTTCAAAGATTTCCCTTGGTTTTCTTATCCTTGTATATTAATATGTAACATAATTGCATGGTGGTTAGTTTTTTTTTTTTTCTTTTAGGGCTGCACCCGTGGCATACGGAGGTTCCCAGGCTAGGGGTTGAATATGAGCTGTAGCCGTCAGCCTATGCCACAGCCACAGAAACGCCAGATCCGAGTCACATATGCAACTTACACCACAGCTCACGGCAATGCGGGATCCTTAACCTACTGAGCGAGGCTGGCAATTGAACCTGCAACCTCATGGTTCCTAGTCAGATTCATTTCTGCTGAGCCACAACAGTAATTCCTATTCCTTTTTAATATATTGAACTAGCATTGAAATCAATGCACTGCTATCATTACTATTTTATTAGATCTTCCTCTGAGGTCCAGGAGTTGACAATACACAAAGCAGTTAAAGTGGGTGGAAGAGGGTTGCATAGATTATTGCAGTACAGTGTCAGGATGCATGGACGAAGCTTAGGAAAGTATTCCAAAATATGTTGTTAGAGAGCAAAGGTATACACCTGATGTGTATAGAAGCCAATGCCACTGGCTTTTGAGAAAAAAAGGTCTTTATTGTGAGGTTGACTGGCAAAGAGTTAGGAGGCAGAACTCAAATCTGTCTCTGCAGTCCAGGCTTCAGGAAAAAAACAGTTAAGGAAATTTCAAACTTGGAAGCAGATTGGTTATGCTTGAATCAATTAATAAAAGCTACTTATGCTGCTGGAAGGCAGATTTTCCTTATTGAAGGACTTCTCATTTCATCAACGGTGCCAGTGGCAACATTTCTATTCTTTAAGTTATGAAGGTTCTTGATTCTAGGGTTATCCTGGAGTCATGGGTTTCTTGCATATGTGCAGTGCTGTCTCTGTAAAATTACTCCAGGTTTGTTTAATCAACAATCTGTTTAAGGAGACAAAATCAGTTTAAGCTGGTGCCATTTCAATTTGATTAATCAACAGCCTATTTAAGGAGGCAGAATCAGTTTAAGCTGGTCAGTGTTTTACGGGCTGGTTCACTATATCCTGTGAAGGTGAGAAGGGAAAGAACTGAGGTTGTTGGAGGTAAAAACTATGAGAGGAAAAATAGAATATATTCCTGGCTTTATATATATACGTGTATATATATCTTATTTCTATGTGTTTGAGGAAATGGTGATATATGGAAGGAGATAAAAATCTAGGAAAAAAACAAAGACATTGAGTACTGAGAGGGATGGGAGGAAGTCTGGCATCCATATTTTCTTCTAAATACCTAAATATTTTCATTTTAGAGACAGGAGAGTTAAAAGTAGCAATGAAAAATTGAAAAACATTGAATCTTATAGAACACTTTATTATAAATATATTTTTGTTTTAAGAAAATTATTTTGGTAAGGAATTTTACTTTATATATTTTTTTATTTTTTGCCCCAAATTGTTTATTTCTCAAAATTTTTTTAATGACAGTGATGTTCAATCACATAGATTAAATGAGACTGAGAAAATTTTGAATAGATAATTAATTGTGATCTTAAAATAGTTTATTTGAAAAGTAAACACATGGGCATGGTTAAAAAAAATGTTACAAAATGGTATGTAGTGAGCAATAACAGGATGGTTTTTTGTACCCTCACAACTTCTAATTGCCTATGTATAAGCCTGTATTTAGAATTTTGTATTTTTAAATATAAACTAGCCTATCCGTTGTGGTGGACTACTTTCTTATGCCTGTGGAAGGTGGAAAATATTGCTGCTCCAAAGCAAAACCAAACTAAGACAGTCACTTTATGTGAAGGAGAAATGTGGGTGAAGGGTAACATGAACACCAGTATAAAAGATAGGAGAGCAGAGAGCACTATTTAATTCACAGAGGCCTTCTCTCTACAGGGTTGCCAGGATCTCCATAGTTCTGGTTATTCACTTCTTGGCTAGTGCTCAAGTTTTTGGTTTGGGGACCATTGGGAATTTTGAAGCCTATGAGCCATCTACACCAGTGAGGACTAACTCACCTGATCCAGGTGAGTATTATTCTATGCATCTACTGTCAGTAACTTGGAAAGTGCTTTATATATCTATTGTTAATAAAAGGTACCATAACTGCCCTCCAGCCCAGGGTATCTTTTCCGGTAAAATCTGATTGGTTAGAGTAAGCAATAATCAGGTCTAAGGATAGCAGCAGTCTTCATATTCACCAGACATTTATTTATTTAGCAATCACTTACAGCACTTATCATTTCTTTTTCATTTTCTTTCTTTTTTTTTTTCCAGCTGAACATCTTTTCTGGGATAACCATTGTAAATGAAATCTAGAGTCTTCTTGATCCCTTTAATTCTCTGACTTTAGAACAAAACTTCACTAATAAACAGCTGCAGTGATAAATTTTTGAGTTGGCATCGATAAACATAGTGTTGCAATTCCGAATATGTTAAGTGAAGTATATTTCTGCCTCCCTGTATTTTTATGTGCCTGAATCAAGGAAGAGATGCTACTTGGCTTAGAAATGAATTTTATCACATAGCTTTGTTCAAATTCTACAGTAATGGGTTATTAGCTCCTAGATTGCTGTTTTCCTAATGTCACAGGAGCTGGGGCTGTAGATGTATATGTTGAAGAAATCCCTAGAGCCATATGTATTCTTGTGTTATGATAATGTTACCATTAGTCTTGATTGCTTTTGACAATGGTTACAAAATTGCCCAAAGCAAGAAGTTTAGTTTTGTTCACATTTTCCCCTTTAATTTGGAAGAGTGTTTTTATTTCACTTTTATTTGAAATGAGTTCCTGTGCTGTTATTACGGCATTTTATGTAGCTTGTCATTGTAGTAATCAATTTTATATTTTCTTCACGCCAGTTCAACATTCTGCTCTTGACGAGCACTTTGTCATATTTACTAGAGTTCTTGTCATACATAGGAGAACGCTTCCTCTATTTGTCTCCTAAATTTTCTTTTTCCCTTGTTAGTAATTTTGCTATCTCTATATCAGTGTTCTGGCTGGTTGCAATTACAAGTTTTCCCAGCTGGGAGCTTGTAGCATTTTCTCAGTCTCTGCAACATGCTGATCTATTCTGATATGAGTTTCAATTGTCTCACCTCCGTGTTCTGCATTTTTACCATGCTTCGTTGAAAAGGAACTGTTGGAATTTGAAGGGGTAGAAGTTTAAGGGTTTTTGTTGTTGTTATTGTTTGTTTATTTTTTGTGTATTTTAACTGAGAAGAACTTTATATCGCTTAGTTATCTTCCTAGTGAGGTGGATTATTTTAGGCTAAAGTGTTGGAATTGTTGCCTAGGGATTCTTATTCAAGTTTAATCTATAAAAATGTCAGTTTAAATTCACTTTTTGAATGAGAAACTAATTGACTCTGCTGGTGGCAACAAACATGAGAGAGATTCTCTGCATTCGGTAATTGTGAAGATCTTGTGTGTTGGTGTGTACATGTGTACATTCATGTGAGTGTGTTTTCTCTAGTGAATCAGAGTCTTAGTTGTTTTCACAGATAGCTACCGTTTTCTTAGCTTTTTTTTTTTCCTCCCAAGACTTAAGTTGACAGTGAAGATGTTCCTCTAGGAGAATGGTTCTCAAACTGCAAATCAGAATCACCTGAATGACTGATTAAAACAGAAGATTTTTGACCTAGATCTAAAGTAGAGCTCTAAATTTGCATTTCTAATTTCTCTTGTAGTACCAATATTGTTGGTCAGAGAACCAAACTGCTCTAAGCAAGGAGGCATTTAATACTAATGAGTCCTAAATTTCTAAGTCAATACCTTTCATAGTTTTTAGAATATCATTCAAATATTCCTTTAGGCTTTATGGCAACCATCAGAAGGATAATAACAGCCATCAACTACTTATAAATTCAAAATTCTCTAGGGTATAAATTTAAAATTATACCGACACAGCCACACACACACTCCTATGATGAGTTGTTGATTTGACTTTAAGATTTCTGACATAACGTAGGTTGAGATAAAGGAAGGTTTATCTACAAAATTCCAAGATATCACTTCAAAAACCATTCATAAGAAAGCACACACATGACAATGGAAGGAAATTTTAATACTAAATTGGAAAACTAAGTTAAGTTTGATTTTTGACTCAATGTTACTTTTATTTTTCAAGTTATCAAAAATTGACTGATAATCCAGTTATAAATAGTCTTCAGATGTGTTTAGGGAAAGTCAGGCAGAAAAGAATTCTAAGCTAGCACAATAAAAAATAAAGGAGTGTTCTCTTTTTCTGTCTGAGTATACCTTGAAGGCTAAAGAGTTAGAGAAGTAAAGGCAAAATCCTAAATTAATAAGTGAACCACAATTAATCATTTTATCTAAGAAATTTAAATTAGTTTAAGCCAGCCATTAAAATGTTAACATGACATATAGAAATTGAAAAACAGTAATAACACTGTATTCTTAACATTATTTTAAATATATTTTGATTCCAAATAACCTGTATTTTAATAATACTATGAGAAACAAACCTTGGAGTTGCTGGGACCATGAAATGACAAAAAGCCTGGAAACAATGTTTGAAAAAATAGATCAACAAGTTTGTTTTCTAGTATGGGTTGTTGAATATACCTCAAAAGTCAGGCATACCAAGTTTTTGTTTTATATGTTTCTAGTATCATTCTGATTGTTTTCAATTCCTTATTTTTGGGTATCTAATATTAGCTTAACTGAGATAAAATTGACATGCAATAAACTGTACATATTTAGAGACTACAATGTGATTACTTTTGATACATGTATATGCTTGTGAAAAGGACAAAACAGTCACTGTAATTAACATACTCACCCCCAAATTTTTCCTGCCCCTTTGTAATCCTTCCCTCTCACTTTCCCTAAACACTTTCTTATCCCGAGGAAACCACAGATCTGCTTTCTGATACTACATATTAAATGATACTTCCTAAAATTTTAAGTAGTTGGTGTTATATAGTATGTACACCATTTTTTTTGGCTTTTTAAAATAATTCAGCTTTATTATTTGTAGCTTCATCTGTGCTGTAACATTTATTCAGAAGCTCATTTAGCGCACCTTCCTATCTACAAAAGTAATGTAACAGGGGCTGAGTTAAAACATCTATTTTCTCATCCTTTACGGAAAAAAAAAAAAATTCCTCAGCTTCCACTTCTCAACTCTATCCCCAAGTTACCTAAGAGGACTTGGAGAATGGAATAGAATGAGAGATTCCCCTAAATACTTTCGTTTGTCTTAATGTCTTTTCAGGGTCACAGCATACGGAGGTTCCCAGACTGGGGGTTAAATCAGATCTATAGCAGCTGGCCTATGCCACAGTCACAGCAACACCAGATCTGAGTCGCATCTGTGATTTGACCACAGCTCATTGCTACACCAGATCCTTAACCCACTGAGAGAGAGAGGGGCCAGGGATCAAAACTGCTTCTTCATGGATACTAGTCAGATTTGTTTCTGCTGAGCCAGGACAGGAACTCCCCTCCCCTAAATACTTTTTTTTTTTTTTAACCCTACCTGAGAGTAAAACATTAAGAGAAATGTATCAAAACAAGACAAAGTGCACCGACAATACAATATACTTTATAGGAAAACTATTCAAAACACACATAAATTCCTCAACTATCCCAGCCTCCCCTGGCTGTCTTTATACTTTCATACCCTCTTATTCCTCAGTGCCTTAGTGTCCTCCAGACTCTGTGGAACTTAACTTCTCTATACTGGATTCCTTTAGGTCTTTGCTAAGATAGAACTCTGCTGAGAGATATTAGAACTATGTCAGAGTTAGATGTAAATGCCAGAAAATTTCTGGATAAGCTTCAGAGATGGAATAGAAACACTTGCGATGGCTCTATACTCTCGCGCTCTCTCTCTCTCTCTCTCTCTCTCTCTCTCTCTCTCTCTCTCTATATATATATATATATATATATATATATATATATATATATATATATATGAGAGAGGGCTGTACCTGCACCATATGAAAGTTCCCCAGCTAGGCGTAGAATTGGAGCTATGGCTGCTGGCCTACACCACAGCCACAGCAATGCAATATCCTAGTCATGTCTGCAAACTACACCACAGTTCAGGGAAAGACCAGATCCCCCACCCACTGAGCAACGCCAGGGATTGAACCTGCGTCCTCGTGGATACTAGTCAGGTTCATTTCTGCTGCACCACAATGGGAAGTCCGTCTGTACTCAATCTTGAATCAAGCTTGTGTTAATTGGCTCAAATTATTTTTTTTTAAAGTAAGATAAGTCCATCTAATATCTAGGTCAATTTGTAGTTAAACAGCTCTGCCTATTGTAAATTAAAGCCCAATGTCCCCATTTTTTAAATTAAAGTTTATTTTTCAAATAAGTTAAATGTCATAGAATTTTGCTCTTGTATATTTGGCTGTACTATTTTATGAATATAACTTTTTTTTTTAAGAAAACTATTTCATATACATCACTGGTTAGTCCTAGTGAGAAAACAATCAAATTTGCAGTTTAAGTGATATGTAGAGGAAGGAAAGAGGAGGAGAAGGGAACAAATTATGAATCTCTGACTTTGTATTTAGCTTTTTGAACTATGCTTTTTTATTTCTACTACATGTCCAGTGAGCACTTATGGTAGCACTGAGAACTATCATTCTTTTTTTTTCTTTTTTCTTTTTTTTTTTTTTTTTTTGTCTTTTTGCCATTTCTTGGGCCGCTCCTGTGGCATATGGGAGGTTCCCAGGCTAGGGGTCTAATCAGAGCTGTAGCTGCCAGCATACGTCAGAGCCACAGAAACGTGGGATCCGAGCCACATCTGCAACCTACACCACAGCTCTCAGCAACGCCGGATCATTAACCCACTGAGCAAGGCCAGGGATCGAACCTGCAACCTCATGGTTCCTAGTTGGATTCGTTAACCACTGTGCCACGACAGGAACTCCCAGAACTATCATTCTTTATTCTAGGTTTGTTCCTTTCTATCAGTCAATCAATCTACTTACCTATAGACTATCAGTTACCTATCACCTATTATTTTTATCATTTTTTTATAAATGATAGAAAAAATTCATTCCATTAGTAAAGTTTCAAAACATTTGAAGTTTTGGATTAGATCCCCTCTTTTATCCCCAGGTATAGTAGTTTTTTTTCTGAAAGGCTCTAGGATAGACATAAATCAAATAAGTAAAAAGGATTAAGATTTTTCCTGATTTCCTACTGAAACTGTTTGGTAGAGCCTCTGTATAGAACAGCTGCTTCACATAACTCTGAGGGGAGAGGGAACTTTACACTGTGGTTTATGTGAGTTTTGTGTATAATTACACCCAAGAGTTTAACACTGCATTACAGTTGTGGGCCTTTGTAACAGTCCTGCCTGAGTTTTCTGTGCCTCCTTTCACAGACACAGGGCTAGATTTTACTTCAACTATTATCAGCAGTCATTATATACTCTGACATGTTTAATCCAAATGACTCACTACTTCTTACAATCAAATAGTAACAGAACAATATGAAACATCATAAAACATAACATCATCTCTTCCTGTTTCATTACTTACTCTCCTTGTAACAGGTTGGCCAAAACATCCCTTCAATATGATTAGATAAGTGAAGAAATTATATTAGATTCAGTTCCCTGAAACACCATCTACAGTAAATACAGCAGTGGGTTTCAATTTAAATTAAAATTGATTGTATGCTTATTGGTTCTTCTCAGCTTTGGAACTGGAAAATTAAAAATTCACACATAGCAATTTTGATTTGCCTCTGAGAGAAGGTTCTTGTCTTAGACACACAGCATGACACCAATAGGTAAATATAACAGTGAGGAAAATATAAGTATTTATTTAGGAGACTATAATTTTATGGATAAAACTGAAAGCAGAGTCTGCCTCTGGGCTTTTAAAATAACTATATCAATCTACTAGTTGTTATTGGTAGTGTTCAATACACAATAGTAATGCTGCCATACCTCCTACTTTACTCAAGATAGCCACAGTTTACATATGTTTTATTAGAGTCATTTCCCCAGTCTCCAAATTATCCAAATTGTATGATAATTTATATTATTACCTTACTTATTAGAAACTCTTCTTAGCAGCAACCCATAACATCAACAGCTTGAACGTGGGCTATTGCCCCTTTCTTCAAAGACAACTTTATCCAGTGGTATACTGGGACGAAACACCATGGAATTTAAATAATATAGAATTTTATTTGGATTTCATAAAGATAGGTTTCTAAATGGTATTTAAGACTCTGAAGTTCTGTGATCCTAGTAAAATAATTAAAGTTTTGACTTAACTGTAAATTTAAGGGGTTAATGAATGAAATGAGATTTGTCTTCAGATTCATAATCTGTCCAGTCATTTTTCTGACCACCTGACCAACTTTGTTTAAAACTAGATTTTTGAGGAGCTATTGAAAAAACAAATACATATATATAGACACACTAAAAATGGAAGGGGAGAAAATGAGAAGGAAAATAAGAGTTCTATCTCAGAGTAATGTGCAATTAATTAGCAGCAAAAGATTGGAATTAAGAATACTAAAATTTAAAAAGTGAGTACCACATCTAACTGATCTACAGAAATGTAGAGGAATCTTATTAAAACGTTTCACAATAATTCTGAAGAGTAACAATAAAATCCAATACTTCCTGTGTATTTATACCCTAAGCTCTGTTTTAAATCTGTTGGGAAACCTAGTAGATATCTTCATTACTTTGATATTACAGGTAGTGAAACTGAAGGATTCATAGTTTGTTTTTCTAGAGGCAATGCCTTGAGAAAGCAGTGGAACCAGTCTTCAACACACATAGTTTGACCTCAGAGGCTGCATTTGAACCACTACTCAAAAGAACAGCTGTGTCATGCCTTTTATAGGCTAATGAAAACCTAGAGATGTCAAAATTGATATGAATTACATAGTTATGTAACTTATGTAACTTTTATGATATCAATTACATAGAGTCCATAAACATTTCCATAATTTGGTCTGGAAGTCAGCATCAGATTCACTGATGTATATTTAACAAAATTATCTTTTTCTCTTAAAAATCACAATGTTAGCTCACATGCTGACATGAAATACCTCATTATTCTTTATAACTTCTCAGAAATTAGAATGGTTTATAAGTCATATTTAAAAGTAACAATAAATAATGAGTAAATTTTTACTGTGCCAGTGCTTATTCCCAATACTTTACATGTGTATCATTCATTCATTCTTATTAGAACTTCTGAAGTGGAGACTATAGTTATCCTGAGATTTATGGACAAATTACTTGTGGTTTCTGGGATTCATGGGGAATTTCAAGATTCTCTCTTTTTTTTTTTGTAACTAATGCTAAAACTCTTTAAAAAGTTTCTCATATATAATCTCATGTAAACACCAAAAGAAATCCATAATTCAGATATTATTGTTATGCGGTTTCACAGAGCATATATAAAACACACACATGGATACGTACAGCATCCTTTCTGAAATTTTCAACTACCTTGAATATCAATCCTCTCTGATACTACTTCTATAATAAAATATAATAATTAATACCGTTCTCATATAACCAATACATAAAGGGTTGAATTGCTTTATTCTAATTTATATCATTTAATAGCATAAAATATTAATCTTAAGCACTGGTCTAATCTACTCCTTTTCTGTTGTTTGTCTTACTTTTAATATGTATTTAAAAGCTTACTTTATTTTCTTTAACATTTATTTTACACCACAAAGCATCATATTCTAGATGTTATTTTTCTGTTCAGTCTTAGTAGTTGATATCACTCCTATATTTCTCTGTTGTCCTTTTTAATTTCCTCTTGATGTCTGGTGCCCATAAGAAAAGAGGCAGAATATTCAGATTACTGAGGCTGACAGGACAAAAGTGGTCAAAATCCTTTATTTAGGGCATCCAAATATATATGACACCTGTAGGAACCAAACATGCCTTGTTCAAACTAGCTTACATTAATGATTCATGTAATCTTTACAACAATCTCAGTATACTATCTATTAGATTCAACTGGTTGAATGAGAAAAGAGATGCTTTGAGAATTAAGTAGCTTCCCTAGGTTCATGCAATTTTGTGTATAGAGATCCAGGATTCAAATCTATCTCTCCTGATTCTAGAACTTTTATTTCACTAATATCACTGTGATGCCCATCCCTTCCCTGCTGGACTTTCCTTTGTTGCTCTCCTCTGCCTTTCTTCCTTGAGACTTTGCTTTGTTTCTCTTTCTCATATTCTGCACAAGAGGAGAAAAGTAAATCCCACCAGAGGGAACAAAGGGTTGAGAACACAAGCCTCATATCCATACCTTCCTTTCCCTGAAAATGCCTTCTAAAAGGGAAACTTCTGAAGGCTAAAAGTGTCTTAAATTCAACAGCAAACAGTTCTATTATAGAATAGGAAGGGCCTCTAAGAGTTCATTTTATAAATGGAAAAAATGAGACAAAGCAAAGAAAGGATTTGCCTCAAAATCACACATCTAGTAAATGACAGAATTGAGCAGAGGATCTAGGTCTTCTGGGTCTTATATTCACACTATTTTTTCCCCAAATTATGGTGATACTGGATGAGTTACAGTTCTCAAGGTGATTCTAGATGTTACATTGCAACAGCATTAGATAGGAGTAAATCATATACTAAGAAAGTTATTCCCATTTCAATTCCTTACAATCTTCCAATGAAGAATTCTAAATTTAATGCTAATATGTGTTGTAACCCCACTTAAATATTCCTCAAGCTTTGCCTTCTGGTATTGAAGAACATACAGTAAATGATACAGCAAATACACTCATCTTTCTATTCTCTTTGAAAAACAAAATATCATGATGCACATGGTATTCACTCATTATTTCTGTATATTAATCTATCTACTTGTCCATTGCTCTCTTAATATGTATTGCCTTGTCACCATTTTCTTAATATTATAAGCAAACCTACTTCGAATGTAGGTTCATGAAGATTTTTTACACAGGTACACAAATTATTAGAAATTTGTGAAAAAGAGTAACTACCAGTAAAGTCTTGTGTCTATATATGTACTATAAATATGCTAATTTACCCCCCAAGTTTTGATCCCAGTTTTACATTCCTACAGCATAGAATGAGTATTATTAATCATTGTTATTGTCATAATTTTAATTTTTTTGCAATCAAGTTGGTACTTGTGACCTTATTTTGCCACTCCCTAATATTAGTGAATTTAAACTTCTTTGATAGTTTATTTTTCATTTGTATTTTCTCTTGTGGTAATTGCATTTTCATAAGTTTTACCTGTATCTCATCAATATTTTACTTTAGGTATTTCTGTACTTGAGTTTTAGACTTTTTTATATTCTAGTTACATATTCTTTGCTGGTTTTATATATTTCAGCCATATTGTTGCAGTATTGTACTTATTTTCTCAACTTTTGATATACTTTTAGATTAACAAAATTATTTTATTGTAGTCAAGTCTATGTATTTTTAAAAGTTTAAGAGTTTTACTTCTTAGGAAATACTTTCTTTAAAAATTTGAAATACATTCTACATTTTATTCTAAAATGAATGTAATCTCATTAAACATATGGAGATATATATATAATCATCATCTGGAATAATAATCGTTTAATTTTGTTCAAAATTCATTTATGCGTCTACATGCAAGGAGCTCAGAATATATCACTCTATCCTAATAACAAGTAAAAAGCTGAAAAGACTGAAAAAAACAAAAATCTCTTCTTATATCTGTAAAAGGGAGCAAACCCCTGCCCCCCAAAATTGAAGACACATGCAGTCAATACAGGAGTCACAGGTTGCTGGAGCTGTTTAACCTTGGAGCCAGTGTAGGGGTAGAAAAACCTTAACTATAATGGACAAATTGTTGGTGGCTCAGTGTGGACAAGTCTGAGTGTTACACTTCATGGAGACCCAGGCATGGTGGACCCCCACAACACTATAATATTTACTTCCAGGCCTCAACAAGATTTCTACAAAAAAAAAAAAAATATCAAAAAAAAAATCCCTAAGACTTGTAGCAGGGTAAAGGAAAAACAATCTTTTGAAATAGGCCAAAGAACTCTGTCCTTATCAAGGTCTGTCTTCAGGGAAATTATTATTATTATTACACAAAAGTCAGTTGCTTTCCTCAATACTGTCAATGACCAAGTGGAATTAGAATATAAAAATACATCATTTACCCACTAATATGAGATACTTAGGTATAAATCTAATAAAATATGTAAAAGATCTTTATGGGGATAGCTATAAAACTGTTAAATCAAGGAAACAAATGGAGAGAACTCTCAAGTTTATGGAAAGGAAGGGTCAATATCATCAAGATGTCACTTTTTCCCAATGCAATCTATAAATTTGACTCATTCCAAATCAAAATCCTAGCAGGTTATTTTGTAAATTTCAGCAAACTTATTTTGATGTTCATATGGAGAGGCAAAAGACCCAGAAAAGCCATCACTATTGAAGGAGAACAAAGTTATAGGACTGATACTACTGAAATTATATCTTATGTAGTAATCAAAAGGGTGTAGTATCAGCAAAAGAATAGACATATATATCATTGGAATAGAATAGAGATCCCAGAACTAGATCCTCAAAAATATAGTCAGCTATTCTTTAACAAAGAATCAAAGGGAATACAATGAAGAAAAGAAAGTCTTTTAACAAATGGTACTAGAACGCCTGGACATCCACATGCAAGAAAATGGTTTGAATGTAGACCCTTCACCCTTTACAAAAATTAACTCAAACTGGATCATCAGGCTAAATGTAAAGCAAGAGATTATACAACTCCTAGAAGGTAGCATAGGAGAAAACCTAGATGACATTGGTTATGGAGGTAACTTTTTTTAGATACAACACCAAAGGCAAGACCTATGAGGGAAATAATAAGCTATACTTTATTAGAATTAAAAAAATTCTACTCTGCAAAAGATAATATTGAGTGAAGAATAAGACAAACCATGTGGCTTCGAGGATATAGGAAATGTCTGTAACTTCCCCTCCATTTTTTTTGTGAACCTAAAACTACTCTTAAAATTAAAGACTTGAGGAGTTCCTGTTGTGGTTCAGCAGGTTAAGAACCAGACTAGTATGCATGAGGATGTGGGTTTGATCCCTGGCCTTGTTCAGTGGTTTAAGGATCCAGCATTGCTGTGAGCTGTGGTATAAGTTGCAGATTTGGCTCAGATCTGTCATTGCTGTGGCTGTGGCTGGCAGCTGCAGCTCTGATTTGACCCCTAACCTGGGATTTCAATATGCTGCAGGTGCAGTCCTAAAAAGCAATCAATCCATAAATCAATAAAACTTCATACAAAAACATTTTAAAGTATTTTATCTATGTATCCATTAAACCACTTATTTATTTACTTTACCTTTCTCACTGGACCATCTATGTTTGAGATTGCATTCTTGATTTTAAAGAAAATTTTAATTTCAATATTTTAAGTGAAGCACAGTTTTCTTTTTTCTTTTTCTTTTTTTATTGTCCTTTGAGGGCTACATCCTCAGCATGTGGAGGTTCCAGGCTAGGGGTCAAATCAGAGCTGCAACTGCTGGCCTACGCCACAGCCACAGCAATGCCAGATCTGAGCTGCATCTGCAACCTATACCACAGCTCATGGCAATGCCGGATCCTTAACCCACTGAGCAAGGCCGGGGATGGAACCCCCAACCTCATGGTTCCTATCAGATTTGTTTCCACTGTGCCATGACAGGAACTCCTGAAGCAGTTTTCTTTTGGCTTATATAAATTACTTTTATCCAGTAAAAGATTTTATTTGAGTCTTGATAATTTTTTATCATAAAGGATTTTAAATATTATCATAGCATTGGGGTAATCTATGAAATTATGTTCAGTGAATTGTAAAGTTTACTCATTCTTACATTCATTTGAAAAACTCAACTATGCTGTGAGTAAAAGCATATACAAGCATACCTCAGTTCACTTCCAGACCACTGTAGTATAGTAAATATTACAATGAAGCAAGTCACACAATTTTTTTATGTTTCTCAGTGCATCTGAAAGTTACGTTTACACTATGCTATAGTTTAGTGTACAATGGCTTTATGTCTTGAAAATGTCCATAACTTAATTTAAAAAATAATTTACTGTTAAAAATGCCTTTAGCTAATTGTAGCAGTAACATTAGAGATTACTCACCAAAGATCACTATAACAAATATAATGATAATGAAAAAGTTTGAAATAGTGTGAAAATTACCAAAATGTGACACAGAGCAAATGCTGTTGGAAAAATGGGCCAAACTTGCTCAACTTATGGTTGCAATAAACCTTCAACTTATAAAATAAGCAGTATCTACAAAGCCCAATGAAAAGAGATATAGTTGGGTAACATTTATAAATATGTGAATAAAATGTATATACATACCATACATACCTACCTGTATTTATATGAATTACGGTAAAGAGGCTGAGATTTTATCATATTTTTAAGCCAAACCATCAATTTAGCCAATTTCATATATGCTATCGGAAGACATGAAACTACTTGTTCAAAGATAAAAGACCTTAATACTCATGGTAATATTCACAGAGTGTCACCATGGAGAATTCTCTTCAATATAGCCACACTTATTTGTAGACTTTCTTGCTTTCTGGGAAGTTTTCTGGTGGATATGTCTTTCTCCAGTAAATTACTTTAATCAATATTATAAACCAAATCTGGAGCAGTAAAATGTGTCTCTTCTGGCTTTTAAGAAACTTAGAGCCATATTTTGAGTTTATGAAGAGTAACTTAGAAGTATTTATCACTTAGGTACCTGTGTTTTGATGAATCCAATTTTATAAGTATGTCCTATATTTGCATAATCCTTGATTCTAATACTTTAATTCAGAAATTATAATTCTGTTATAGAAATTAATTCTAATTAATCTTCAAATTATTTAATTAATTGTACCTTAGGAGTAATAGGTAGAGAAATAGGTAATTCTTCAGAGTTCCCAAACAAATTTTAGAATTTTTCTACCCATCGAGACCTCATAATACCTAGATGTTGGTTCTTTTCTTTGTTCACAAATATCTATTCTTGTGGGAGCACATATAGTTAAAGCTTCAAGCTTCACATTCAAGTGGGACTATGTATGTGGCTCAGCAAAACCCTCTTGCCACTTCTAGACAGGTAATATTTTCCTCTGCAAGTGAATAAACTAAGTTGTTTGCTTTTGTGAATAGCAATGTACTGTTAAAAAGTTTTCCCAATCCAATTTCGCCACAAATAATGCAGATTTATTTCCCTAATGAGCTTCACTTTATCTCTATTACCAAATGAATTTGTTTATTGCAAATAGTGTCAAAATTACTTTTGTTGAAAAACAATCAGAGCCAAAATCTTCGCTAAGTATCTGTTGGATGGTTTAGATAATCTTAGAATGATGCTCCTTTCTACTTGTGCATTCCGAAATCACTTCAGGTCTTGAATATTATCCCCATGGATCTGCAAACAGATTTTCTAGCCTTTTCTGTTTGCTAAGTGGAAATGTTGCAGTTTTAAATACAAATATTATAAACTGAAATTGTCTTCAAAGCAGTAAAGCGTATTATTTTCTGGTAAAGTGTTTAACTGGTATAATGCATACAAAATCTGCCTCAAAATCATAGTGCAAATTGGTTGGGGAGCTGAGAATAAAATAAAGAACTATTTCTTTCCCTCCGTCTTTAATTATTCACAAAGGAAAATAATTGTTTGTGTTGAGAGGAGAAAAAATTCTAGATGGCATCCAAAGTCCTTTTCTTCTCTAAAACTTCCAGACCTCACATAGTTTATCTAATTAACTTTCTCTTAATATAAATGTATGTGTTTTGTGTATTTAGTAACTTTATCTCATATTCTCAAAGAAAAAAAGAATAAATGAAGTTTAATATACATTTGATTTTTGAATTGATATATAGTTGATGACAATATTGTGTTTTAAATATACAGCAAAGTGATTCATATTACAAAATAATGAATATAACTATCTGTGCTATACAATAAATCCTTGTTGCTTACCTATTTTATGTATACTAGTTTGTATCTGTTAATCCCGTATTCCTAATTTGTCACTTCCTCCCTCTCCTCTTTGGTAACCATAAATTTGTTTTTTAGGTCTGTGAATTTGTCTCAGTTTTATGTATAGATTGGTATTATTTTTAGATTCTACGTATAAGTGATATCATATGGTATTTGTCCCTCTCAATTTGACTGACTTCACTAAATATAATCTCTAGATCCATCCATGTTGCTGCAGAGGGCAATATTTCATTCTTTTTTATGGACAATTCATATTCAAATGTTTATATATGCTACGTCTTAATAAGCCAGTCATCTGTTAATGGCCACTTGGGTTGTTTGCATGTTTTGGCTATTATAAATAATGCTGCTATGAACCCAATTAGGGCTTTTTTTTTCTTTCCCAGATGCACACACACACACACACATGCACGCACACCTCCCCCCCCAGGAGTGGGATTGCTAGATCATATGATACCTCTATTTTTAGTATTTAGGGTTGTGTCTGTACTGTTTTCCATACTGGCTGCAGCAATTTACATTCTCACTAATAGTGTAAGAGGGTCCCCTTTTCTCCATACTCTTTGAAGCATTTATTATTTGTAGACATTTTGATGACAGCCATTCTGATCAATTGTGAGGTGATAACTTATTGTGATTTTTATTTGTATTTCTTCAGTAATTAGCACTTTTGAGCATCTTTTCATGTGCCTATTGTCAATCTATATGTCTTCTTTGGGAAAAAAGTCTGTTTAGGTCTTCTGCCCATTTTGATAGGATTGATTTTTCAATATTGAGTTCTATGAGCTCTTTGTATATTTTGGATATTAGCCCCTTGTTGATCATATTGTTTGCAAACACTTTCTCCCATTTCTTGGGTTGTCTTTTTGTTTTGCTAATGATTTCTTTTGGTGAGCAAAAGCTTTTAAGTTTGATTAGGTCCTATTTGTTTATTTTTAATTTTATTTATTTCTATTGGGAAACTGTTATAAGAAAAATTGTCAAAATATATGTCTGAGAATATTTTGCCTATGTTTTCTTCTAGGAGTTTTTTGGTGTAATGGCTTAAGTTTAGGTTTTTAAAGCATTTTGAGTTTACTTTTGTATATGTAGTTTTTGGTGTAATGGCTTAAGTTTAGGTTTTTAAAGCATTTTGAGTTTACTTTTGTATATGTAGTGAGAGCCTGTTCTAACTTCATTGATTTACATGTAGCTGTCCAGCTTTCCCAGCATCATATTGAAAATACTGTCTTTCTCCATTGTATAATCTTGGCTGGATAGAGCATCCCAGATTGTAGATTTTTCCTTTTTGGGACTTTGTGTACATCTTAGCACTCCCTTCTGGCCTGTGAAGTTTCTGTGTAGAAATCAGTTGATAACCTTATGGGATTTCCCTTGTGACTGATTCTGTTTTTCTCTTGCTGTGCTAAGACTCTTCTCTTTAACTTGTCATTTTAATTATGATTTGTCTTGATGCAGATCTGTTTGAGTTCATCTTGTTTGGGAACTTCTGTGATTCCTGCATATGAGTATGCTTTTTTAAAATCTTTTTAGGGCCACACCTACTGCATATGGAGGTTCCCAGGCTAGGTGTCCAATCAGAGCTGTAGCTACTGGACTATGTCATAGTCACAGCAACATGGGATCCAAACTGTGTCTGTGACCTACACCACAGCTCACAGCAATGTTGGATCCTTAACCCACTGAGCAAGGCCAGGGATTGAACCTGCCTCTTCATGTATGCTAGTCAGGTTCCTTAACCACTGAGCCACAATGGGAACTCCTGTTTCATTCTTTAAGTTTGGGAAGCTTTCAGCCATAATTTCTTCAAAAACATTTTCAAAAGCTTCTTCTCTCTTTTTTCTTCCCCTAGTGTGTAGGTTGCCACATTTTATATTATCCCTTAGATCTTGTATGTTGGTTTCCTTTTTTTTTTCCATTTGTTTTTCTCTCTGCTGTTCTTACTGGATTATTATCATTATTCTAGCTTCCAGATGACTTATTCCTTCCTCAGTGTCATTTGGTCAGCTATTCATTGTTTCTAGATTGTTTTTTATCTTGGCAATTTAATTGTATAATCTTGATTGGTTCATTTCCATAGTTTCCTTGTTCTGCTTTTCTGTCAATGGTATTTCTTAATTCAGTTAGCATTTTTATTATCTCCTTTTTTGAACTCTGGGTCTAATAGACTTGCAAGCTCTTTTTTATTATTTGTTCTTTAAGGGAATTTCCCTTGTACTTTTAATTGGAAGTAGTTCCTCTACTTTGTCATTTTCATAACTTTCTCTTTCTCTATAAAAGTAGAAGAAGCAGTTAATGGTTGCGGCCTTAAAGGTTTTTTTTCATGTAGGATCATCCCTGGGTAGACCATATATCCAATGTTTTTGGTGCAAGGGCTAGTTTCAGTATGGACATCAGTTGTGTCTTTCCTTAAGGTGTGCTGACTGTTATTCCCTTAATAGAAAATGTGGTTAGTCATGTAGTATCTATAGACTTTGCTGAATGTGAAGCAGGGATTCCTCACTGTTATGCATGTATTCTCACTCTGACAAAGACTAATTCTCAGTTGTTTGTTGTTAGACTAGAAACCCTGAGGGTTGGGTTTGATCTGGCTTTTTTACCTTAGAGTAGGTGTCCTGCCCCAATGGAGGCAATCACTGAAGCAAGTGAGGCTTACAGGGTCACAGAGGATATATGTGCCATCTCCATAGACATCTGCAATTTTTCCAGATGCAGTATAATTTTGTGTCACCTTCTCTGGTGTGGTCAATCCAAATATAGTGTAGAGCTGTGGTGTGGAATAAGCTGGGACTCAGGGTCAGGCACTCTAGCTGCAGGAGTTGATATTGCTGCACTTCTGCCAGAGATCTTGGCTTCCTCTGTGGCAGACTACTCCCAGGACCTCTCTGCCCCAAATCTATCACCAAGCTATAGCCTGAAGCTTGTGGAGCTGGGGCACAGCTGCTGGGAGAGGAACACTGTGTGCTCCTGGGTGCCCTGACAGTGGCTATAGTGGCCCCACTTGGGCCACACCTCAGGCCCTCAGAACCGTCTTCTTCTTAGTTCAATGAGCCCTTTCACAGGCCCTGTCTACCTGAGATTCAGTGCTTAGCCACTGCATGCTCTTATTGTAGCACCTGGTATGCAGTCTGATAGTGTCTCCCATGGCTACACTCATTGCCTTGTGTTTTGGCTCCGTTGTGCTCCACAGTTCCACCCAGATCACACCTCAAGTGCCCTGTTCTGCCTCTGTGCAGCCAGACAACATCTCTGCCCAGGTGTTATGTCCAGCTATGGTGTGAAATGGGTAGAGCCAGGATGTTTGCCCCATCAAATCAGGAAGTATGGTGAGGTGGCAGCTGCTGGAGCGGGGCCTTCTCCACCCTGATTTTCAGCAAGTCAGTATAGGCATATTCCTTGGGAGTAAAGTCTAGGCTTCTGCAGCTCTTCTATCTGTCTCAGAGCATTTCTCAGCAGGCAGGATGGGGACAGCTTCTTTGCACAGGACTGTGGGACTATAATGCCCAGGTTGTGGCTTGACCTGATCACTCTCCATGATGAGGGTCTACTTGTGTAAAACTTTTCCTCCTTACAGATCCCTCCCAGGATAGGTTCTGACTTGATGCTTTTTTTTTTTTTTCCTGCCCTATCTGGTTGCATGAAGGACTTCCTTGTATCTCTGTTTTTATAAGAATTCTCCCAGTTTCAAATTTGTTTTCCATGAGAGAATTCCACAAGAACCACTTTTAGATGAATTTTTGGTGTGTTTGTAGATGAAGGTGAGCTCTACATCTTCTTACTCAGCCATCTTGATCCAGCGCCCTCTATTTGATTTTTAAATAAAATTGAAGAAGTTGGCAGAATGATGATGAAGGGATGAACAAGAAAATAAAAAGGTGGAATCAAAGGCCACAGACTATAAAATATTTAAAAATTCAATGCAGGGGACATACATCTACTATATTAATTAACTACTAAATAATATATTTATTCATATGACAAATTGTAGGATAAATTAGTATACAGAAAATAAACATGGGCGATGACTCACAATGCTGCTGTGGTTGGAAAGCCATCTAGTATTAAATTTTTTTCTTCAAATGCTTGTTTTGAATAAACTTAGCAAATTATATTGTGTATGTGTCTAAGGTAGTAAGCATAGTGACATATTGAAGATAAGAATTCACGACCATGTCAATGATACTCTCTGTTCTACTATGTATGTTTAGTTGCAGCCTTGCAGCCTAATGCTAGAAGATTTGTGTGGTTTACTTGTCTTGAGTAGTGGAAAAATTTGGTGTCATCTACTGAATTATTAATCATTCACTCACTTTTTCAATTCAGTGTTTCATATCAACCATACACTTATTGGCTCTAGTACAGTGACCATGTGGGCTTACTACTCCAGTCTCCAAAGTGACACTTGACCTATTTGAACACAATAAATTCCCTGAAAGTCTAATCACATAGGATATATTGCCAACACCAAATAATTAGAACCTCTCAATTACTGAGCTAGATCAGTTGTGTCAATTTTAATTTCTTCATAAAAACAGGCTGGAGTAATCTCACCATCTCTTCTACCTATGCTGAGAATTCCATAATGACCAATGAGTATATATCCATCAACCACCCCACCCCAAGCACCACAGCCCAGTAATATGTGTATTAACATTTCAGTTAGACAATTATTCACTTGATGAATACAGCCAGAGAGCAAACCCAATGAACATATGGGTACTTTATCCTTTTGAATGAATATATGCCCGGGATTGGGACTGCTGATTCGTATGGTAGTTCTATATTTGGTTCACTGTTTTTCATAGTGGTTGTACCAATTTACATTCCTACCAATAGTGAAGGAAGGTTCCCTTTTCTTTATACTCTCTCCAAAATTTGTTATTTGTTGACTTGTTAATGATGGCTAGTCTGACCAATGTGTGGTAGTACCCTTTGAGATAAATCCTAGCAACATCTTGTTTGATTTTCCTCCAAGAATAAGGTCAATAAAAACAAAAAATAGACAATGGGACCTAAATAAACTCAAAAGCTTTTGTACAGCAAAGAAAATCATTAAGAAAAAAAAAAGATGACCTAACAGAATGTGAGAAAATTTTTGCAAGTGATACAACAGACAAGGGCCTAATATCCAAAATATACAAATAGCTCATACACCCCAACAACAAAAAACAAACAACCCAATTGAAAAATGGGCAAAAGATCTAAATAGACATTTCTTAAAAGACATAAGGTTAGCCAGTAGGCACAGGAAAAAATGCTCAATATCACTAACTATTAGAGAAATACAAGTCAAACACTCCCTTTTAGTTACTAATAAGATCAATTTTTAGGAGTGTTAGCTAAATAAAGGGATGTTAATTATTAAACCTTAAAAATGCCTCACTTCTGTAGAAGTTAAGCCACTGTAATTGAAATAATAAAGAGATACATATTTGACTTAACGGATTCTTAAAAAAAATAAGAAAATAAACCATAATACCCAGCTTTTAAGAATTAAAGGGAAGAGATTTTCTCATTGACATGAGAATTTTGTACTCTAAAACCTCCTAAGGAAAAATTCTAACTTCTTAAATATATTAAAATTAAAATTAATCATACATTTTGACTAAGGAATCCCTCTCTGGAGAGTTTTGCCTGTAGTAATAAAAATACTAATAAAGAAGAGCTGTGGGGACAGAAAATTCTGAATATATATAAACAATTGAATAAAATATTCCATTTTATATTTTTAGGTATTAAAAAGAATTACTTAAATCTACAACTAAATATTTAGTAGGATGTCAACTAAAGAATACATATGGTTGTATAAATTATTTTAACAATTTTGTATTTCTCTTGTACAAGTAAAGAGAAAAATTTTGCAGGATGCAACCAGATTGAAGACATAAGATATATGTGTATGAGATTGTAGAAGGTGAGGAAGAGACTGTATAAAATTATGTCACATATATTTTAAAATATAATTATGACATATATAAGATAAACTTCATATAAATATATTATAAATAATAGTAACGCTAATGTTTATATAAAATAAAAATATATTACTATATGATATGTTATATTTAATATAATTTTATATAACAGTATTTTATAATATATAGTAATGTAATAATTTACATAAAGACTAGGCAGGAGATATCATACTAATTATCTCTATATATACATATGGCATATGTATGCATAAATATATGCAAAGGAAATTTAGAAATATATGACTTCTGGTGATAAAATTTCACTAAGTTTTTCAAACACTGTATTCTTTAGATTTTTAAATTAAAAATACTTCCCTTTCTTATAAAAATGGAGTTTTTCTTAGTTTCTTAATGATATTAAAATAAAAATCTAAATCATAAGTGCTTCTATACTTCTACTTTTCCTTATGATGAAATTTATAATTCCCATTACATTTTCTGGATTGCAATGACATAAAACTCCGTGCTAAACTTATATTGTGAGATATCAAATTGTGTGTGATTATTTCTTCCCTCAACATGATAAATTTTAAGTCTTCTGTTTCAACTTATTTTAACTATGTCTTTGGTCTTAGAAATCAATCTGGAGCACTTTATAAATAACTATCTCCACTTATTCCAATAATCTTAATGGATCAAAATTGCTGTATGGAATTATTTTATTTATAAACTAAAAGCACATGATTGTATAACCATGATACCAGAAGACTGTATAAATAAGACAATCAATAAAAAATGCAAAGGGAATCATTGTTTAATTCAAACACAAAGTCATCTCAATGTTTCAGTAAGAATTAATAGGCATTTAAACTCCAGATACAAAAACATTCCAAAATATCTATATATTTTGCAGTAAAGCCAGATGTAGAAATCTTTTTTATTTATTTATTTTTTGTCTTTTTGCCATTTCTTGGGCTGCTTCCGAAGCATATGGAGGTTCCCAGGCTAGGGGTCCAATTGGAGCTGTAGCCACCAGCTGTGGCCACCGGCCTACGCCAGAGCCACAGCAACATGGGTTCAGAGCCATGTCTGCAACCTACACCACAGCTCAGGGCAATGCTGGATCCTTAACCCACTGAGCGAGGCCAGGGATCAAACCTGCAACCTCATGGTTCTTAGATTCGTTAACCACTGTGCCACCACGGGAACTCCCCACATATAGAAATATTTCATTGGAGTTCCCGTGGGGGCTCAGTGGTTAACGAATCCAACTAGGAACTATGAGGTTGAGGAATCGATCCCTAGCCTCGCTCAGTGGGTTAAGGATCCGGCGTTGTTGTGAGCTGTGGTGTGGGTTGCAGATGTGGCTCGGATCCCGCGTTGCTGTGGCTCTGGCCTAGGCCGGTGGCTACAGCTCTGATTCGACCCCTAGCCTGGGAACCTCCATATGCCGTGGGAGCGACCCTAGAAAAGGCAAAAAGACAAAAAAAAATCTTTCATCATGTTATATTTAATCTGGTGTTGTGTTAATCCAGTTTTAAAAACTGAGCTTTATAAAGAGATTCCAGTGTATTTGGGAGTCAGTAGAAAACATTCCATTAAATAGGTGACACATTAATACTCATTCATATGCCTCACATAGATATTTCACCTTGATGAAGTAATTAAATTTAAAACATGTTTGTTATAACAGAATGGGCCGAGGACTTCCCTCTACTATTCAAATCCTAAACATGAGACAAGCTTCCATAACTAAAGTTTACTTGGAATGAAATTCTTAGGCTTTCATTTTTTTTCCTAGTAGTTTGCATGTTTTTTTTTTTTCCTGAGGATAGTCCAGTGTATGTTAATTAATAATATCTTATGCACACAGCAGAAATGGGGAAATAAAACTAACACATACATTTTTGTAATAAAATACTTGAAACAAAATATGTATATTCATGATACAATCCAGTGATATTATACAGTGAAAAGGCAATTAGAGGATTATTTGGAATAATAATAAGTACTATTGGAAAAAAAGAGGAAGATAGGTACGTAGAAAACACTTGAATTCATCTAATTTAATATGAATATTGAGCTTTATGTTGTGGATTTGTTTTTCAACGTAAATCTTGACAATTACAGACAGGACTTCACAGAACTGAATGTATATGTTACTTTTACTTTAAATACATATCTTGAGAAAATCACATGTATACATTGGGCACATTAACACTGTAATATATACACATAAAATATAATGCAATGTAATTTTTATATATACATGATTTTTTAAAAAATATGCATTAAAATCTGCTAATGAGATGTTAAAGGTTAATGAGTATCTTCATGTTTCAGTCTTAACAGTGTAGCTCTGTATTGTTCTATTTTACCTCACCTCTACCAAAAGCCAAAGGCCAAAATTTAGAATCTTTTGTGACTCCGTGTCAGCCATTTAATGAAAGATCCCACTGATGTCAAAGCTTCACTATTAGATTGTCAGTCTCCCACAGATCGTGTGTTCTCTCACAAACCATGATGGACATAAGTACACTCTATACACTACCCTCCTCACTTACCAGTGTTTGTAGACTTGGTCTGGTCTCCAGTGCTGGGGGAAGTGGTGGGTACCACTATGTCTCACTAAAAATGCCTAAAATGTCTAGATCAGCAACAACGTGCAACAGAAATTATAACTCTAAAGTGTACTGCATGTGTAATTTTGTTTTCCAGTAGCCACAATACATTTTTTATAAAGGTAAAATTAATTTTAAGAATATTTATTTAATCATTTTCAATATGTGAACACCATAAAATAATTGAGATATTTTACATTCTTTTAATTTTTGCTATGCCTTCAAAACCCAGTGTATTTTACATTCCCAGAACATCTCAGACAAGCCACATTTCAAAGGCTAAGATTGACATTTGTCCTTAGCGGCTACCGTAATGAAAGTTCACACCTAGATCTTCTCTCCACCTTTTGGCAGCTAAGGTCCCTTCAGTAAGACTCGGCTACCCAGGACTTTGCATCGTGAGTAATACATGGGAAAGTAGCTATTGAGTTGTATTAAACATGAGCTATAGTGATTCTATATAATATGCTGGCTTTCTACTGGACTTTTCCTCATTAAAGGTTACTTTGAGGTTGTCTTTTTGCTGCCTTTTTAATTTAAAGCCTATTGTCCAAATCTGGTTTTTGCTTCTTTGAGACCAATATCCTTCCAAACTACCATATTTACATGTTAGGATAAAGACAAAGTCTGATATTATTACTTGAAGGTGAAATACTCCTACTCAAAACATAAGAAATACTTGGGATAAAAAGTGAAACTAATTAACCACGGCCAATACTTTAATGTTATTTTTAGATATTAGAGTTGTAGCATAATTAGGCACAGAGACTTAAGTTTTTTATAATAATTTTTATAATAAAACTTCTTCAAATGTTTTCAACATAAAAACTGATGGTGTGAAGTGCAGCACCTGCTCTGGACTAATGGCCAGGTAATTAATTGCAACTCTGGAACTGCATGCATCTTTTCTCCTATTCACTATATCTTTTACTTATTCAGTTTCAGCAAATATTTACGGAAATAGGCAACGTTCAAGGTTCACTGAGATATAAAGATGAATAACAACAGAGTCTAATTGATTCAAAGATTTATTTTCCTAGAGGATCTGTGCTACTTGCACATATATAAATTATCAGATCAATACCGCATGATTGCTGTAAAAAAGCACTCTTGTAATTTGAGAGAATAAAATTTTAATGGTTTATGGAAGAGAGTGCCAAATATCCTAGGATTTAAAGGATAAGAAGAATTTTAATTCCTTAAAAGATGAAGAACACAGAGGATTAAAGGAAAAAAAAAAGTTCATAAACACTAAAAATCACAGAATATGATTTTGGAACCAAGAGTGACCAGTTTAACTAGAACATAATAGTGCTACAGTGATGTTGCCTAAATGTTAGCCAACTGAGATTGTTAGTGGGGCAGTCTGCAAGATACATAGTGTGAGATCTGGAAGCAGAACAATGCTAATTGGCCCATATGGGGATTAGACTCTTAGCCTTGACCTCATTAGCACAAACTCTAAACAGTTAAGGCACCTAATTGAAACTGGCTCAATGTAAAGAACTTTGTCCTCACCTTCTTATCTGTTTATCTATAAAAAAAAGAAATGTTCTAATAATACTACTCTGTATAAAACATCACATGAACCAATTTATTTTTATACACAGTGCTTAACATTTTAAAGATAGATGCCTAAAAAGACTATGGTTACATGCATATGTGTACATTCAATTTATGAATCAAACCATTTTTAGTCAAAATTTCTACTTCTTTTAATTAGAATATGAGGATATAAATGTTACATGCTCTTTAGAGTTTAGGAATGTGCTTACCTACTTCAATTCTCCCTGCACAATTAGCCCAATTAAAATAATACATTATTGCTAATTCATGTTGAATAACTAAGATCTTCAAGAAGAAACACACTTAAGCCATTATAAGAAATTTACAATATAAAAAAATTAAAAAATTAATAAAAAGAAATTTAGGAGTTTTGGTATAATCCATAAAACTTCACAGCTGTAAGTAATCACTTGTTCATTTTTGTGGTCTATTTCTCTAGAAACTATTTGCATATACAGTTTATTTTCTGAACACTTTAAAATACGACATGAATGATAAATTCAAAATTGAATCCCCTTATTTTTTCATAGATTGTGTGTTTAATGGTGAAATCAAGGAGAAAAGACACAGAACCACATGTGCACATTAAACGTGGTCAAGGGAACCAAGTTTTTCACAATTCTGGGACGTTTTCTCAAAAAGCTTCAGGTTTAAAATACAAAAGTGTATTATTTTGAGTAAAAAAGATAAATAATTTGGACATTGTTAGTATATGAAAATAAGCATTTTGAACAAAATCGCATACATAATTTTTTTGTCTAAAGTTTATCAAAGTGCAAAAATTTTAATTAACAAAACCAAAACTTTACAAGAAATATGGTAAGCCTTCTCCTAGAGTTTTCTTTAAACTCAGGAAACAGTTTCAAAGTAACATTTATAAAGCAATAGAAGATTTAAATTTAGGGATTTTTTTTAATTTATTTTTTATTGTTATTTCTCCAAAACAATTTTTTTTCCCACTGTATGGCATGGGGACCCAGTTACAAATACATGTATACATAATAAATTTAGTTCTCAAAACTTTTCATAATGTTAGATAAAGTACAGGGTTGAAATTATTTAAATGTGACATTAATCACAAAATGGATTTTTAAAAATTTACTATATTTCTCTTTAATTTTTGCATTATGTCCAGGTATTTGTTGGAGGACACAGTCCATTTATGTCCTTTCCTTTAAGTATTCTTTCCCTACTAAAGATGGAGTCTGGAAATATTCCATGAAAAGGGTCTGCAGCTATGGCTGAGAGGGTCAAGACTTGCTCTAACCTCTTCTTTCCAAATGACGTTGAGCACTGTTTTGACTTATTTGTCATTCCTATAGCTGTATCTTATTTTGTGACATTTATTTAAATCTTTTGTTAGATAAAAATGTTTTATCTGGTTGCCATTATTGTGGAGTTATAAAAGTTCTTTGTATGTCCCAAGAACATGTCCTTTATCATATCTATGTATATAGCAAATATATATTTTTTCTAGTGGATGTCCTTTTTATTTTCCTAAGGGTGCATTTCTAAAAGCATTTTCATTATAATGAAGTCAGATTTATCATTTTATTCTTATTCCAACTTAAGAAATCTATGCCTAGTTCAAGATCATAAAGAATTTTTTTTCCAAAAGTTCTATTCACTTATATACAAGTTCTGTACATTCTATGCACAAATGTTTACATTTAGGTTTATGATGCAGGTCAAGTTAATTTCAGTTTCAGTTAGAAGTGTGGAAGTTCACATTTTTGTTTGTTTATATATGCATACCTAATCATCTAGTACAATTTGTTGAAAAGACCACCATTTACCAAATAAATTACCTGGCAACCTTTTTGAAAATTCTGTTGATCCTATATGCACTTGTCTAATTCTGCACTCCCTAACCTATTCCAATGATCCATTTGTTCATCCTTACATAATAATACATTCACTACATTCTTGTGGCTTTAAGACTTGATAACTAATAGTGCAAATCTATTCTTTTTCAAAGTTGTTTGGCTCTCTGAAATCCTCTGTCTTTTCATAAAACTTTTAGAAGCACTTTGTCAATTTTATAGAAAAGAGCCTGCTGGGATTTTGATTGAGATTGTGTTGTATCTGATCTATGAGTGTAATATTTCTCTCCATTTATTTGGGTCCTTTGTAATTTCTCTAAGCAATATTTTATAGTCTTCAATGTAGAACTTATATTCATATTTTGTTAAAATCATCCCTAAGTACTTTGTATTTTTGATCTTATGAATGGTCTTTCTTAAAATTTCAATTTCCAAGTATTCATTTCTAGAAATGGAAATACAATTAATCTTTGCATATTTGAATCTTGCACCTTCCTAAGTGCACTTCTAAGTTACAGTAGCTTTTTCAGATTCCTTAGGGTTTTCTAAATAGTTGATCATGCTGCTGAAAAACAAAGATAATGTTTATTTCTTCTGTATAACACGTGTACATTTGTTTATTTCTTATCTATTGTACTGTCCAGTACTGCCTTTACAAGGTGATTAGAAATGGTGAGAGCAAGCTTCCTCTTCTTGTTCTTGTGCTTATAGAAAAGCATCCCATCTTTTATTTCTAAAGGATAATGTTAAATGTAGGTTTTGCAAAGATGCATTTATCAGGCTGAGTCTGTTTTCTTCTAAAATACGGATATTTTAAGAAATCATAAATGACAACTGAATTTTGTTGAAGGTTTTTTCTAGTATTAAAATTTATCATATAAATTCTCTTATTTAATCAATTTACATAATAATTTCATTGTTTTTCAAACATCAAGACAGTTTTCCCTATATAAGATGAACTTTGGTCATGGTATATTATCTGTCTAATGTATTATGAGATTAAATTTGTTAAAATTTTGGTAAGGACATTTGCCCTGAAGGATATTAATCAATAGTTACATTTTTTGTAATGTGTTTAAAAGGTTTTATTACCAGGATAATGCTGGTATCACCAAAGTACTTTTTTAGTCATCTTTAGTCTTTTATTTAATGGTGGAGTGTGTATAGAATTGACATTATTTCTTTCTTAATGTTTGATAAACTTGTTTTATGAAGACAACTTGACATGAAGAGGTCTATTTTTTAATTCTATTATTTCTTTATTAAAGTATAGTTAATTTTTAATATTTCTTGAATTTCTATTACACAAAGTGACCCAATCATACACAGTTCCCTGTGCTGTACAAGTAGGACTCCATTGCCCATCCATTCCAAATAAAACCCCTGAACTGCTTTTCCATCCCACTCCCTTCCCCTAGCAACCACAGTCTGCTTTCCATGTCCGTGATCTGTTTTCTGTTTTGTAGATAGGATCATCTGTGCCATTTAGATTCCAAAAATAAGTGATATCATATGATATTTGTCTTTCTGGCTCACTTCACTTAGTATGAGAATCTCTAGTTCCATCCATGTTGCTGTAAATTCCATTAGTTTATCTTTTCTTATGGCTGAATAGTATACCATTGTGTATGTGTATCATATCTTTTTAATCTATTCATCTGTCGATGGACATTTAGGTTGTTTACATGTCTTGGTTATTGTGAATAGCTCTGTGATGAACATATGGATATATGTATCTTTTTGAATGAATATTTTGTCCAGATATATGCCCATGAGTGGGATTGCTGGAGATGTGGTAGTTCTATGTTTATTTTTCTGAGCTACTTCCATATTGTTTTCCATAGTGGTTGTACCAATTTATGTTTCCACCAACAGTGAAGGAGGGTACACTGTTCTCCATACCATCTGCAGCATTTATTTGTTAATGATGGCCATTCTGACTGGTGTGAGGTGTACCTTATTGTAGTTTCGATTTTCATTCCTCTAATAATTAGTGATGTTGAGCATTTTTTTCATGTGCCTGTTGTCCATCCACATGTTTTCTTTGGAGAATTGTCTGTTTAGGTCTTATGCCCATTTTGATATTGGGTTGTTTTTTTGTTGTTGAGTTGTATGAGTTGTTAATGCATCTTTGATATCAGGCCCTTGTCTGTTGTATCACTCGCAAAGATTTTCTCACATTCTGTGGGTTGTCTTTTTGTCTTTTTAATGGTTTCCTTTGCTGTGCCAAAGATTTTGAGTTTATTTAGGTCCCGTTGGTTTATTTGTGCCTTTATTGTCATTTTTCTAGGAGGTGGATCAAACAAGATGTTGCTATGATTTATGTCAAAGAGTGCTCTGCCTGTTTTCTTCTAGGAGGTTTATAGTATCTGGCCTTATATTTAGGTCTTTAATCCATTTTGTGTATAGTATTAGAGAGTGTTTATTTTCATTCTTTTACATGTAGCTTTCCAGTTTTCCCAGCACCATTTGTTGAAGAGACTTATCTTTCTTCCACTCTATGCTCTTGCCTCCTTTGTTATTAGTTGACCATAGGTGCTTGGGTTTATTTCCGGGCTTTCTATACTGTTTCATTCTGTTTTTTTTTTTTTTTTGCCAGTACCATATTGTTTTAATAACTGTAACTTTCCAGTATTGTCTGAAGTTAGGAAGCTCGATTCTTCCATTTTTGTTTTTGTTTTTCAATATTGCTTTGGCTATTCAGGGTCTCTTGTGTTTCTATACAAATTTTAAAATACTCTGCTCTAGTTCTGCGAAGAATGTCCTTGGTAATTTTATATGGATTCCGTTCAGTCTGTAGATTGCTTGGGTACTATAGTCATTTTCACAATATTGATTCTTCCAGTCCAAGAGCATGGTATATTTTTTCCATTTGTTTGTGTCATCTTTGATTTCTTTCATCAATGTCTTATAGTTTTCAGAGTATAGATCTGACAAACTTGATTTTTAATGAGCTTTGCCATTTTGTGATTTTCTTCTAAGAGTTCAATATATTGACAATAATTGTTCATAATATTGACTTATTCTAATGTCTGCAGGCTTTATAATTTCGTCTTATTCTCTTCTGACATTAAGTTTTGTTCCTTCTCTTGTTTCACATTGAGTTTTCATGTTAAAATTTATTAACTTTATTTGTCCTTTGAAAGAAGTATTTTTGATTTTACCGTTTTCCCTATTTTTATTTTTTTATTTTCTAGAGATTTTTCTGTTTTATAATGTTTATATATGTTATATATAATGTAATATATAATATATTTGCTTTATTCAAGTGGAATATTTTCTTTCATTTCTAGTTTGTTTAAATAAAAAAGTTGTACATTTATTTGGAGTCCTTTCTTTTTTTCTAACATGAGCATTTTATGTTACTGTGTGATTCTAAGCCTGACTTTAATGGCATATCCCAAATTTTGACATACTGTAGTTTAATTTTTAAGTTTGATCTTTAAAAATAATTCTTGTGATTTCTTCTTTGAATCATGGATTTAAAATATGTAGTTTATTTCCAAATAAATGGACAATTTTCAGGTATCTTTCCACAATTGATTTTCAGCTTAATTCCATTGTTGCCAGAATTTAGAAGTGATTTTCTAAGTATGAAACTTACTTAGGCTTTTTTATGATGTAAAATATTGGCTTCATAGAGAATAATCTATGTGTCATTGAAAAGAATGTACATTTCATTATTTTCATATGAGTTTTCTGTATCAATTAGTTCAATTTAGTAGTAAAGTTCTTCAGGTCTTCTATTCTTACTACTTTTCTACTTGTTATGATAATTATTCAGATTGCAATGCAGCAAAATTCAAGTATAGCCATAAATCTCTTTTTCATTTTTATCCTATTTTGCTTTATGCAAAAACTAATTCATTAGACTATTTCATGATTTTTGAGCACATACTAAAAACATAAATTTACTCATTCATAATACTAATTAAAACTAGTTATTACATAAAATCATATTCTTCTGTTTCAAGACACAAAATTCTGAACATAATATATAATATTGAAGCATGTCAAATTCAAAATTATTCCTTGATAATTACACCATCATGGATCAATTTACTAATCAATGGTCTTCCTATATTTTGTAATTGTTATTACTTGCACACTGAGATGCAAAATTAATTAGAAGCAAATTATAAATGATTGTGGTATATTTAATTCAGGAGTGAGAATAATTTGAACCTTCTGGAGGAGAATTCGAAATATGGTTCTGGAGAGGCCAAAGGATAGAGCTTAGGGAAAAAACTGTGAAAATAATTCTTGTTTCAGGCATTTGGAAACTAACTGTTTAGAGACAGGCAAAAGTAAGTGAATGGGTAATTTCATGCAGTTGTATAGGGTGTTTATAACGTAAAATATAAGGTTCACATTTAATATCAAAAATATTGAATCATGATAAAACACTGATGAAATCATAATAATACACTCAATCTGTATAATCATAAAACATTGCATCTACTGAATTGAATGGAGGATACCATCCTTAAATGTGAATATAAAGGCATAACAACTTAAATTAATGAAATAAGCAGAGATAATTTAGCACCTATATTTGATGAAAAATTGATGTACTATAATGTATATTAAATATAAGAAGTTAATAAAATAGTTAACAATGCATTTAGAGGCATCAAAATAGATGTGTAAATTTTATTATCTGACAGAAACATTTAACATGAAGTTAAGCATTTAAGTTTAATATTATACATTATTAAGACTTTTTTTTGTTTATCTTTTTGCTAATTTGCACAACAGCACTTTGTATAAGTTTGGAGCCATATTACTGCAAGAATTTGGTCTTGATTCCATACAAACCCACAAAGATTGTGTTGAAGTTTGCACCTAACAACAAATTGTTTTTAAAAATTCTCAGATTCTATTGTAACCTGAACGAGTTTTTTAAAGTTAGGTGAAATTTGGCATACTTTTTTTTCCAATTTGGAAAGAATTGGCTTTATATTGTATATTGCAAGTCAAACAATTCCTTTTTCAAAACTCTCTGTATAAATGTCTGGCATAGGCTTAAAAATTAGAAGAAAGGGCCAAATGTAGCAGACATGACCTGTCATCTTTATCTCCTGTAAGTGACACAAATATGTTTCTTTTAGGTCAGAGCTCATATGTCACCATTCATCATGCAGTTATAGAAGCTGTATCTTAAAAAAATGCAAACAATGACTCATTAGACATCTATTGGCATTGAGCATAAAAATAACCTACTCTCTGGAAGGGCAAAACAGTTGAACTTTTAACTTCCACAGCCAACTTTAAAGAGGAATACAGAGGAACTGAATACAGAAATTTATGGGATTTTAAAAATCACTGTATTTTTAAAAGCATGAATAGTGCACACCAATTGAAGCAAAAAAAGACTAAAATGATTGCCTTTCAAGACTTCCAGTATCTTAAAGCAAATGTAAATAAACATCTACCCTTTATCCTTCTTTTGTTACAGTGATAATATCCTAATCATACAGGAAAGAGCATGCAGTTGTTAAAAGGATTATATATTAGGCCTCTTCCTCATCATTTTTAACCATTAAATGGCCTTTACTGATATTCCATTTTTAGGGAAAGGAGTTAATTAAGGCAACAAATCCCAAATATTTGTTTTTTATCTCCATAATGCCTCTCTTAATTAGTGAGACATTAAATTCACCATTGTATACTTATTTTACTTCAGTGTTTCTGAATTTTATTTATTTTTTATTATTTGACTTTGCATCTTTTTCAATTTTTTAGTCTTTGCAGACCATAATGATTCTCTATATTTTGTTAATAAATATGATTTACACATAGTAGTTAAGAAATTAATTTTACTTTTGATACACATTTTTCTCTGGAAAGTAAAATACAGACTTATTTTGATGGTATTAATGGTATTTAGAATTTATCTGGGGATTATAGAGTATGAAAAAGCAATTTATTGCAAAATCTAGCATTAACAAAAATACGTATTTATACAATCACAAATGCTCTGGTTAAAATTAGTATATAATGATTGTATCATGTCTTATATTCATATATCTCCTGTAGTTAATGATAAAATCATAAGATTATTAAAAAGAAACATTTCATGGAGAAATCAATGATACTTAATTCAAGGTATTTTTATATCTTCTAGCATGTAGTGTAATATACTTATAAAAAGCCTCCCACTAGCTTTACCCCCATTACTGTAATAATAATACTAATTCATACATGTACAAATTATTATTAGCAGACCATTAATCATATATAACCATTTGATAATCATATAACATTAAGAAACATAGGTAGTTAAGTAGTTTCCCCTTATATACACTCTTTCTATGACAATTTTAAATTCATTCACTTATAAGTTGTTCAAAAAAAATTGGAGTTTTTATTATGCTAAGTATTTGGCATCTAAGTTTGAATTACATAGGCATTTTTCTACTGAAATGGAAAGGAGATGAATGTTCTTGATAAAGTGAAAAAGATCTTTGGGCATATAGTACATTAAGTAGTTCTTCGAAGATTTTCTGACAAATATTTTTTATTCTCAGTTATTCATAAGTATTATGGAAATTAATGTTTAGAAAATGCTTAGATGAAACTATATAGAAATTTTATCTTCATATTTAATTTAGATAGTACTAATGAAGGAATTGAGGGAAACCAAGAATGAAGAGCAGGGACTCTGTATTCAAATCTTTCAGTGATTTTGGATTCTGAATCTCATTTCTGTCATGCTTCAAGAGTGAATAATTACAGTAGGTTTTTGGATGATGAAATGCTTGCCTATGCCTGGCTTTTCTTATACATTGAGAAAATATATACCTTGTCCCCAAAACAGACATTCTCCTACATTCCTTACATATATTAAATGTGGACTTTTTTTATCCATCACTCAAGCTACAGACAATGAACTCCTTTAGCCATCTTTGTCTCTCAATTTTCCACTAAGTGGTCAGTCATCAAGGCTGGCCAATCCTACTTTTCTATGTTTCTCTCTAATAGTACTTCTACTTTATTTTCTCATGACTGTTGACTTGGTATAGATCATTGCCACTCTTTACTTAGACAATTTATTTAAACTAACCAATCATAAATATTTATTAAACATCAACTAGAAAATATCTAGGGTTATATGAGAAAGGAAGAAATTGAAACTACCATTTATGCTCTCTTGGAGCTTAATATAAAGTAAGAAAATATAAATGTTCAAAGTTACAAATAATACTATTTAAAAAATTAAACTTCAATATATTACTGCATTAGATTCCATAAGATACATGTGATTAATTGACAAATAGACCACATAGACAAAAATTAACACAGGAATCTTAAAAATCAGAGATAAGCATTGATTAAAAGATTTTAGGAGGGCTTTCAAGTGAATGGAGATCTGATTTGGTTTTATTTTGATCAGCCAAGAAAGGTGAGCATGCTATTACTAATTGTAGAAGCAAGAGGACTAAAGTAGCTTTGTTTGATATATTTACATTTTATATATTTACATTTTGTGTCCTCTGAAGCAGTTTCTGGGAAATAACTGCAACTTCAGCAGCCAGCATGATGAATTGCCTTCAAAGACTATTGTACAGGACCATGGACTGTCCCAGAAGTTATTTGAAATCCTCTATCTGTTCATCCTCTGTGTAAACATAAGTTTCAGATAAATGGGTTTAATAAGCTTTGAAATACATATTTTGTGTACCTGAGAAGTTAATTAAATAAAATTTGAAACTGAAAAATGTATATATGCTGGATGCTGGAGAAAAGAGTACTAGAGACTCTCTTGATTTCTAATTTGCTCCATGAAATTGAAGCCAGGGAACCAGCTCAGAAGCTTTATCTCCCAGAGGCCTTCCCTACCCCTTCCAAGGCACTGTTGGCCGTTCCCTCTATGTGCTACCATTATACCTTAAACAACTTTAGTTTCAGTATTCACAATGAATAATAAATAACTGTTCATAATTAAGAAAGTAAGTGTGTAAAGGCAGCAACATGTGTGTTTTGTTTCCTTTCAGTTTTATTGAGAAATAATTAAGACAGAGTTATATCTTAAACATAAGTTTAAGGTGTATAGCATAATAATTTGACTTACATAACATGAAATTATTCCTACAGTGAGTTAGGTCAACATCCATGATTTTATGTAAATACAAAATCATAGAAAAATATTTTTTCCTTGTTATGAGAACTCTTAGGATTTACTCTCTTAACTTTCATATATGACATCCAGTCGAGTTAATTATATTTGTCATATTGTACATTACATCCCTAGTACTTATTTTTCTTACTAGTAATTATTTTTCTTACAACTAGAAGTTTGTACCTTTTTGACTACCTGTTAGTATGGGTTTTAATTTAGCACCAGTTGGCATGAATTATTAACCACTCAGTAAGAGAGTTTTGACCACACAACTTTACATTGTTCCTCACTTAACCAGTTGCTTTGTCTAGATGACAATACAGCAAGAAATTGTCTTTTTTCTTTTTTTATTGGACTGATTTTTTTCTTTTTTTACTGAATTGAATGTGTGTGTGTGTGTGTATTTGCTAGATATAGTTCTATTTTGAATAATAGCTATACTAAGCTGGCTTGAACTGATAGCTGTTTTCCATGTCCTATAGGCATTTTGATTGATTTTTACAATTCATAGGTTCTTTAAACTTGCCTGAACACAATTCTTTCTCTACACACATCAAAGAACACACACTGTATTTCATTATCTAAATTGATCGTTTTAACTTCTAATCTTCATGGAAGGGTTCCAATCATTTCCCTGACTCCTTAAGTCTTTTACTTTGTTAGTTCAAGCCCCTTTGCTCATTTTACTTTTGAAACCAAAATACTTCAAATGCTAAATCTGAAGATGGAAAAACTTACATATGATTTTTTTTTTCCTCTTTCTAGCTTTGCGTCTAGACATCACTGATACTTCTGACTGAATAAGGTCTTTGACAGTCTAGAAATTGTACACTCCCAATTTCTGCAGGCAATTTATAATAAACATAGCAAACATTTAATGTCCATAATATTTCAAAGTCCTTACTGATTTAAGTGCCACTTTCAGAAAGCTGGTTTCAAAGTTTGCTATACCTCATATACTTTTAAAGGCACAGAGGAAGTGAAAATAATTTTGCTGCTTCAAAAGAAGAAAATTTGTTACTGTGTGGTGAAGACTCTTTGTCTTTTTGTCTTTTCTAGGGCTGCACCCGCAGCATATGGAGGTTCCCAGGCTAGGGGTCCAATTGGAGCTGTAGCCACCAGCCTACGCCAGAGCCACAACAATGCGGGATCCGAGCCGCATCTGCAACATACACCACAGCTCATGACAACGCCAGATCCTTAACCCACTGAGCAAGGCCGCAACCTCATGGTTCCTAGTCAGATTCATTAACCACTGTGCCATGATGGGAACTACCATGAAGACTCTTTTTAACCTTGTTTTGAAATAATTTCAGATTTACAAAAAATAACAAGTGTATAAAAATAATTACCATTAACCCATCACCCAGAATCATCAAATGTAAACATTTTACTAAGTGATATTTGTTATATCATACTTTTTCGATATATATTTTTTCTGTACTCTTTATCAATAAGTTGTTGAAATAATACAATTTACCCTTAAACATAAAAATATACATTTCCAAAAAAGCAGACATTATTAATAACTTTAGTACAATTAACAAAAAAAGATATTATCATTTCTACAATACTATTATCTAGACATCTATAGATTTAATTATAAAGTTTCACTGTAACCAAAAATGGTCTTTATTCCAAATCAAACAAATAATTTTTTTTATTTCTTTTTTTTTTCTGGCCCAGTATTACGTGGTATGTTGTGTTGTTTCATTCATTTCCTTAATGATGAAGGTGTTTCACAATACGTCTTTGTTTTTCCTCATTTTGACATTTTTGAGGACAGGCCATTTATTTTGTAGAATATCTTTCAAATTGGGTTTGTCTATTATCTCATGATTACAATCAAGTATGCATTTTTTCAGAGACATAACAGAAGTAATATTGTGGTCTCAGTGCATACCGACTGAAGGTAAATAAAGTCTGTTTGTTCTGTAATTGATGATATTAACTAGATTACTAGGTTGAGGTGGTATCTACCAGATGTGTCTAATGTAAAGCAAATGATTTTTCCTTTGTATTTATTTATTTATTTATTTACTTATTTGTCTTTTTAGGCCCACACCCACGGCATAGGGAGGTTCCTAGGCTAGGTGTCAAATCGGAGCTGTGGCTGCTTGCCGACATACAACACAGCCACAGCAATGCAGGATCCGAGCCATGTCTGCGACCTATACCACAGCTCATGGCAATGCTTCAGATATTACTTTTTTTCAAGTTAGGGTTATTAAGGAGGAGAAATGGCAATCATTATATATTAATCTTTGACTGTTAAAGATTTGCTGGCTGTTAAAAAAATGCATCTATGAGATGAAAAGAACTATAGACAACATGTCAGGGTCATAAAACATAGTCCTGGGTCTTCTGCTTATTAGCAGTGTTGCCTTGGACAAAATATGACCTATGAAATACTCAGTTTATTAATCTGTGATGTCAGAAAATATTTTATTCCTCCACAGACACTTGTTGTAAGATTAAAATGTGTTTTAATTTTCAAAAACCCAGTAGAAGTTTTATAAAGAATTATCAGTTTATGCTAAAACAAAAGAAAAATAAAACTGCTTGATAAAATTAAGGCATCAAAGAAAGCAAAAATATGTGATAGAATGTGCTTGTTTTTTAAAATAGAAACTCTTATTTTTTAAATATAGATAAATGCAAAACTTCTATAAGAATAAGAGTCAATGACATCAGGCCATAGTCCATCTTCATTGTATCTCCACGTTAGTGGAAGTTCTAGGAATTTAGCAAAATGGTGATTTAGTATAATGTTTTCCATATAAAATATCAGAGATTCAGTGTAGTCAAAATAGTTGAGAAAAGTGTAGCTGTGTTACTATTTTTTTAATGTAGAATAGAAAGAGTACTATTTTAAAATTTTTATTGAATTGTGGTTGATTTACAGTGTTGTATTACTTTCAGTTTACAGCAAAGTTATACATATAGCCATTTTTTTTTAGATTATTTTTCCATATAGGTTGTTACAGAATATCAAGTAGCATTACCTGTGTGAAAAAAAGTTATATCTGAAGCATTGCCATGAGCTGTGGTATAGGTCGCAGACATAGCTCGGATCCTGCGTTGCTGTGGCTGTCTTTGTTGGTTATTTATTTTTATATGGTAGTATGTGTATGTTAATCCCAAACTCCTAATTTATCCCTCCCCCCAATGATTCCTCTTTGGTAACCACAAGTTTGTTTTCAAAATCTGAGTCTATTTTGTAAGTAATTTCATTTGTAACATGTTATTATATTCCACACACAAGTGATATCATATTATATTTATCTTTAGCTATCTGAGTTACTTCACTTAGGATGATAATCTCTAGGTCCATCCATGTTGCTGCAAATGATATTATTTTGTTCTTTTTATGGCTGAGTAGTATTCTGTTGTATGTATACCATATCTTCTTTGTCCGTTCATTTGTCAGTGGACATTTAGTTTGCTTCCATATCTTGGCTATTGTGAATAGTGCTACTATGAACATTGGGGTGTACGTATCTTTTTGAATTAGAGTTTTCAGAAAGGGTACTATTATCTTGATATCCAAATTAAAAGTTTTCTAGGCTAAAAGTATGCTTTATGATAAAATGATAATGCATTTTGCCTAACGCTGTAAATTTTTTAACCACCCCTTTAAAGTGAATAAATTGCAAAACATTTATGACAGATTCTTCTGTCTTATCCTTGTGCACAATAATAACACATCACAAGTTAAATCTCAGATTTTTACTCTGTCAGAATTTTTAGAATCTATTACATCTATAGTCACTGGATTGAGGATAATACATTGGCCCCCGTGGCCTGCTAGTCAACATATTGTTCTTTTTAAAATTTCTGTCATACTCCTTCTCAGATACTTATTGGATGTCATATATTTAATTTAACCCAGTTTTGGAGAAATAGAAGATCTATTTGATAGAACTAAGAGACTGTCATTAAACGTTTCCTTTCAAATAGCTACTCTAACTTCCTCACTCAGTAGTCAAAAGCTTTGTACATGGAATACAACAGATTTTTTTTTTTTTTTAAGGGCTTCACCTACAGTATATGTAAGTTCCCAGGCTGGGGGTCGAATTAGAGCTACTGCTGCTGGCCTACACCACAGCCACAGCAACACCAGATCCAAGTTACTAGCCATGTATGTGACCTACAGATGGATCCTTTGACCCACTGAGCAAGGCCACAGATGGAACCCTCATTCTCATAGATACTAGTTGGATTCATTTCAGCTGTGCCACAATGGGAACTCCCACAGTAGAATTTTTATTAAGGGTCAAGTTTGCTATTAAAAAACAAAAAACCTTTCCCCAGTTGAAAGATATTAAGTGTGCAACATAAACATGGAAGATTTACATTTTTTATTAGATATTAATTTTAGTTCTGGTATAAATGGAAGTATGTTTTTTTCTTAAATTCATGAATGTAGTTAACAAGGAAGGAGTTAAAATGTCTGACCTGAGATCTGCTTACTCCCTCTACCAGCATATAACCCCAGGGATAAAAATAAAGAGGACAAGTGACCTGACCTAATCTCCTTGTCAACTGGGCCTCTGGGTAAATAGACTAATGATATTTACTGGGAGCAAGAGTCCTTATCTGTAGAATCCCTTAGCAGGATGTCCTTAGCTAAAGGATTACTTAGAGAAAATAAAATTGCACTCACCAGATTTAAGAGGAATGGTTCCCTGGAGAATATCATGTAAGCCATACAACTCTGTAGGTATAAAACAGAGATGTTATTTAACTTAAATGCCTCCTGCTGTGTAAATATAAATATAAATGCCCAGTTAAATTTGGGGAAAAACCATGGAATTTGCGTTTGTATAAGTATATCCCATGCAATATTTGGGAATCATTTATACTAAAAATATGTGTGTGTTTCTGTAATTTAATTGGCATCCCATATTTTATCTGGCAAATCTAATCTGGAGAAATAGTTGGGATATCCCATGCGTTTAGTATTTATTTTCTTCTTTGTGCCTCTGAATTACCTACATATTTTTGAAATCACTAGTAAGTTCGATTCTGGGTAACACATTTCTGATCTGCAAGTCTTATTTGATAATTTGACCCTATGTATAAACACGGCAGAATATATATATGCGTGTGTGTGTATATATATATATATATATAATCGCACATATACATATACATCAGTTTTATTGAATGTATCACTACTATTTTTAATTTGTTGAAATAATTTTTCACGAACCGCTAATATTACCCACTTATATAACATCCAGGAGCCAGATTTGTGTTTATGTACTTGCTGAACAGTTTTGCAACACTTGCATCCATAACTACCCATACATATTTTCACTTCCAGAAAAATTTATGTTCACATAGAAAAAAATTAATACTTATAAATTAGAGAAACTTATGACTGGCTATTGCTTCAGTGTCATATTAGAATACTATTTAATAGGAACACAGAGAAGTTATTTAACTCTTTACAACAAAGTACCTTTGACTTCCTGCTTAGACTTGAATAGAACTAAGACCATATGAAGTTTTATGGTAACTTATAGATGTTTTCCTGTAGAAATGAAAATAACTTCTATAGTGTAGAAACAATAATCTTAAATTTTGTGTCATTATTATCCTGTAGGAGAACAACTTATTTTACATTTGACCTAGACATCTTATAATTAACTGTATTTTCTCTTTCAGAGCCCATATATACTTTTTCTGGTTCTCCTTTGAACCAACTTTATCATCTTATTTTTTCTCTTATCAATGTGATAGATAAATAATATATTGACACATGTTCTTTCTATGTTTATATGCGAATCACATTTTCAATCTTTTTTAAAAATAATACTTTGACATACCTAAAATTGAAGAGCTTTTAGTTTGCTGGGAAGAGTGACAAATAAATAAATGAATTATAATATGGTCTTCTGGCATTTCCAGTTTGCACACCTCATCATCAGACAAGATGTTTGAGGAGAGTGGACTGAATTCAATTGTGTTTGCATTTAGGAAGTGATTGAGACAAATCCAGCCGCTTCAACTTATCATTCATAATGGTGCGGTTGGTAGATAATTACTAAATTACTATACAATTGAAGTATTTGCCGTTAAAATGACAAGTTCCTTAGTATCCTGTATACAGCTAAAAGAGACTGTAAATAACACCAATTAATTCTGATAGCATCTCCAAATATACTCTGAGATGTGCTATGTTAAATAAGTTCTTTAAAAAGTAACGATGAATAAAAATTCTGTCTTTATTCTCACATTCCCTCTGTCCTACATAGCTTCAATTTGACCTTCTAGATCTCTTCTTACACTTCACTCTAGCTTTTGTCCTTTAAGGCTGACCTGTACAGAATTCTTCAAGTTCCCTTGCCCTCCAGATTTAGTTTGTTGTTGTCAAATGCTGGAAAGAGCCAAGAAAGAAACCCCTTTGCACTACCGTGGCAATATTTTATTTCCTTACTCTTAAAGATTTTAGCATTTGTTTAGCCCAGCTCTGACATTATATAAAATGATTATGAAAGAACTCCTTTTACTTTGTTAAGTCTTTTTAGAACCGCACCATGGCATATGGAGGTTCCCAGGCTAGGGCCCAAATTGGAGCTGCAGCTACTGACCTACACCATAGTCACAGTACCCAGGATCTGAGCCAAGTCTGCAACCTACACCATAGCTCATGACCACACTGGATCCTGAACCCACTGAACAAGGCTAGGGATTAAATCTGCGTCCTCATGGATGCTAGTCAGATTCTTTTCCACGGAGCCACGACAGGAACTCCTTTTTTTTTTTTAAATTGGTGCACCTGTGGCACGTAGAAGTTCTTGGGGTAGACATTGAATCCAAGCTGCAACTGTGGCAATGCCAGATCCTTTAACCCACTGTGCTGGGCTGGGGATTGAACCAGAGCCACTGCAGTAGAGTTCTTAGCCATCTGCACCATAGCAGGGACTTCTTGACCCCTTTAATATCATGTAATTAGTTAATTGATTTATACCCTATTTTTTCCCAAGAGGATATTAGATTACTTAAGAAATATTTAAAAATTACAAAATAATACAATATAAAAAGGTGTATGAAAGGAAAGATAAAAATTAGAGTGAGGGAAAAATTATGTGAGTTAGAATAAAGTATATATCATGATGATCTTAGAGACTCACAAATCTGTCTAAAAATTATGAAGCGGAAAACTGTAGCTATTGCAATTCATTGTGTCTAAAAGAATATTGCTTGAAGAAATTAAACTGCTCATGGAACAAGAAGTTAATAGAAAATTTTCTCCAACGTATTAATTAAAATCTTTAATATATTTAATAAATCATTTTACATAAGTACAATTAGGCTTTTGTTAGGGTTTTCCTTTGTTTTTGTTTTTTTTTAGTAGATGCTTTTTTGTATTTGTTTATAGCAGTATTATCAATATAAGGTGGATAATTTACATGCAAGTGAAATACATTTTTAATCTCAACATTTTGAGGGAAAGATTCAGGGTAGGAGGAAGAAGTATACTAGAATAATATGTTTTCATCTAGGGGAATATTTTATAATAGGCAAACTGAATTCAGCTGGATTTTAAGTAACTCTTGAACTATGCTAAGCATGAGATTTTACTCTGTCAAATGCCTTACTCACCAATCCTGTACTTTGTCAGTTAAGAAGAGACTCACAGGTATAGATGTACTACAATCACTGTGGGGGAAGAGTAAAGATCTTTTTGAGGAGGTTCAGAGGCTAATGATGACTTGTGCCTGAAGAGAACTCCTTCTCAGTCTGCCCTGAACTGAGGTGCTGGCAAGGCCATTTTTCCTCTTAGAAAATGATTTTAAAACAACTTTACCATGTAGTCAAGTGGATCATAAGGGCAGAAAAGTTTGACCCACGGAGATACTAAGTAGTAACTTTGTAATCTGAACCTAACTCTATCAAACAACTCAGTCTCTGCTTTTTCTAACGTATCATTAATAACATTTGTTATTAGCTATTAGCATCAATATTAATGTGAACATAATTATTGCTAAGGCATGCCTGGAAATACTGATGTTTCAAATAGTGATGCAATAACCTTACTCAGTAAATAATGCTACTTCTCAATTTGTTCCAAAATGAAGTGGTTCTTGAAAATTAGAGGTTTGAGCATTCCCTACTAAGTGTCCAACTGTCCAACTGCTCATTAGGAATGAAAATGTGTTTCACATATGCTGGTGTTTGACCTTTCTTTTAGTAGAGCGTTTTACACTTATGATTTCATTACCTTCTCCAAATCCCTGACAATGTTTGGCAAGCTTTACAAAATAGTAACTTGATCAGCTTAACTTAAGGCCACCCAGCAAGCAAGAACAGCCTAAGAAGGGCAAGACCTCGGGAGTTGTGACTCTTTTCCCCTACATTGATAAAAAAATTAACATATCAAACATATACTTTTTCCTTAGAAATGTATGTCATATATATGTAGATAAGTTATTATTATTAAGAAATTACATGAAGGAAATTTGAGAATGTAAAACAAATTTATAGTGCTCTAGATTCTATTACTAAATTTCTTAGCTTATTATACCACTAAAATGGAAATTTCTGAGTCACAGTTACAAATGTTTGAAACTTATGATTAACAAGCAGCTGCCAGAAATTTTCAGTCATAAGGGGAAATATTTTACAACTTTTCAACTAAAAGTTATCTTTAGTATGTGTCTTCTTAAATGAGTATTTACTTTTTCTGAAAATTACCCCCAAAAGCTAAGAGGCTTATTAAATTAACTCCATAATTCATATGAGGTTATTTGCATAACCATTGCAATGAAGCTTTCCTCCCTCATGCTAAATCCATTCCAGAGATAATTGTAGAATAAAATCACAGAGTTCTTTACAAGCGAAGTAGCCCATAGAGATAATAGCTGTCCTTGCTGTGTATGGAAAGAACTTGAGGTCAAAAAGATTAAGTGACTTGTTCAAGGTCATACAACTAACTGGTGAATGAAATTTAGAGATTCTGACATCCACTCCATAATGTTGTTTTTATGATCTATTTAACAGCTTTGTGTGCAAGAGCAGTAAATAGCTTAATCACTTGATCACAAGGGTACATTGATTTGACAAGTCAAATATGACACAGATTAAAAGGTGCATTTTATGAAGGATGTTTACCTTATCCTTGTTTACACAGCAAAGAACTTTGAGGAGTTAATTTCAAAACTCTAAGCTGCATGAATCAACTTTGATGAAAAACAAATATGGAAAACCCAAACAACCTCTAAATATTCTAAGTAGATAAACTTAATAGTATAATTTAGAAACATACCATATTGTGTTTGCAGCCCAATGAAATGAAAGTTGATTCAAAATTCTTAATGTCAAGTTAGCTTACAAAAAGATCAAGAAAGTAGAAAATCCAAAAGTTTTTATATAATAAAAAAAACCACTGCTGTAAGTAAAATTATACTTTCTTTTTGCTTCAACCTTTTTTTTTTTTTTTTTTTTGCAGGGCAACTGGGCAGGGAATAAACTGGAAGATAATAGATTTAGGGTAAGAGAGTTTCAGAGTTTCAGTATACTTACTTCATACCTAACTTATTTAACTTAATAGCATCAAAATAGACACTGTAAATCCAGAAAGTAAATTTAGATATTTGTACAATTTCATTAGAACATAATAACATGTTTTCCATACCATAGGTTTGAATCTTAAATAGGGAACTTTAAGCATTGTGAATTATTTGATTGTGCTATGAAGAGAGATTTTAGAATCATAATAATACAAACAGTAAATGTATTGATTTTTCCCATTTAAAATAAATCCATATCTAGTCTTTGTTAACTAACATATTGTTTGTGTGACTCTGTGTGTATATATGCACATATGTATATAAGCACACACGCATATATATAAAGCTTGTACAACAAATTTAAATATGATTAAAGAATAGAATATAAAGTGTATCAGCTATGGCAAAGTAAAAAGTTTATTTGACAAAGGTTAGGTGGTGGGAAGGAAAAAATCTTAAGGGGACAGATTATGTACAAATATTCTCCTTTTACAAAGAGAGGAATCAAGAAGTGGTATCTATAATTGATAGAAAAGGAAATAAATGCTTATATTCATAAGCCATGTTAGATATTTGATCTATGGAATCAAGTAGAATGATAAAAATAGATAAAATAACTGTTCAAGTGTATAACTAAAACAAATTATCTTGTTGCTATAGGATGCATACAATGGGTAACATTTAAATTTCATAAATTAAAAAATAAAAACACAGTATATTATTTAGAAATAAAAATTAGTGACCAAAAAAAACAAAAAAAGAAGAAAAAGCAGTTTAAAATAATTGCTGATAAGAATGTGCTGGGGAATGGAGAGACTATTTGTACTTTATACCCTTTTATTGTCCAAATCATGTCTTTCTGTTAATAATTTTAGATTTGGTTTTGAGATCTCCATTAAAATTACTAGCTCCAACTGAAAGTTGTCACTAAGATAGTACCTAATCTGTTAGCAAATTTCACTAAAACTAATCAAAATATAACTACATGATCATTTCAAACATTGCTGCAAAAGTAGCCTGGGCTTTGGCACAAAATTAACTGGAGAATTGATAAGTCATTAGTAATATTTCAAATTAAGTCAAATAGTTCACAGAGTACCTTGGTTATTGGGACCAAACCAACATAAGTGCAAACTCAGTGGATTTTTTTACTATATTGTTGAAATAAATCCTACCTTGCATTCTGTAAGAAGAGTCTTTCAGAATTAAAATACAACTTAAAAATAACATATTTAGAATCTAGTTGTAGACTATATCTGTATCTAAAGTTGATAAAAATGTTAGATATATTGGGAAATTGTTTTAGTCTGGTATGTATAATGTTATAAATTTTAGTATTCACTCTTTGGGAATATTTAGTATCAGGAACGATGTTTTTTAAACCAGTGAAAACAAATGAGAACCATATATTCTAAGCAATTAAAATTAACCACATATTATTTTAGCATTATTAATGGTATAATATTTCAGTATACTTTATTAAGCATTTTTTGCAATATAAGCATATTTAATGTATTTTTAAAAAGTAGATATATTTTAGTTTTGATTAATAATTTTAATAATGATAATATAAAGTGGTAGAATACATTTTAAGCAATAGTTTTAAATCTGAAATAATACTGCATCATAAAAAAACCTTAGCTTATTGGAGAATTTAAATAGTACATACTAATTATTTAGTTTTTAGGGAATGCACTGTTCATACAGATATTCACATGTGATGTACAAATTATTGTT